>NC_058130.1:199056990-199108740 GCF_016433145.1 Gracilinanus agilis
CTTGATCAAGGACACATGACAAAACCAGTGGAAAAGTGCGTTGGCCATGGGTGGGGGGAGTGCGGGGGGTGAAGGGGAAAATAGGAGCATGAAACATGTAACCATGTTAAAAATGATTATTAATAAATGTTAAAAATAAAATAAAATAAAAAAAAACAGAACAACAAAAAAAAACTAATAGCAGAGGGGGTGGGAGGAGGGGAGGGAAAGAACATGAATCATGTAACTATGGGAAATTTTTCATAATTAATCAATAAAATACAAATAAATAAATAAAAACGAAAAAAAAAATGTAATGCTAGGGATTCTTCTTCCCATGGAAGACAATAGATTTTGCCTTGACTTTTCTGTCTTCAATTTTCATTTTCTCCTATCAGATTTCTATGCTAGTTAGATATATTTTTATAAGGAACTCTTAATGTTACACCAAACATTAAAGAATAATACCTTGAGCTTGGACGTAACAACTATCTCTGTCTGCCAAATTTCTTTTGGTCTCTTTGTGTAGCGCATGTTGAAGTTCATAGAGTTTTCTATTAGGATGGAACACCCAATGTGACCACATACTTTGCATGTTTATGAGTCAAATAAGAAGTATTTTTTCCAGTATCTTCGTTGCCAGCTGACACAAGGTTGAACTGAACTTGAAGTTCTTTTGCATGGCCATCATGATAGTTTCTCCTTTACCTGCCTGCCCACTTTGCCATCCCACCTAGGTCAGCCAGGATCCTGCATTCCCAAGGCTCTTTTCACTTCTAGCATGCTGATACTCTCTCCTCTGTTCCCCTCAACCCCACCTGCTTCATATCCACACACATCCACTTTCCACCTTCCGCTCTGGTAAGAGTAATCAAATAAATAGTACCAATGTTCTAGTCACCATCCCTGTGACTTCCAACTCCAAAAAACCCTCTTTTTTGGCCACAGTGTCCTTAATATGGTGTCTTTCTAAGAAGAAGGTAAGCTTATTAAAAACATAGCTTGTCTATCTTTTCATTTTATATCCCCAGTGCTTATTGAAGTGCATAGCACATGGTGAACACTTAATAAATGCGTTTCATGTATTTATCCATTTATCTTTCTATCACTCAATCTATCTCTATCATTTGTTGCTTCGTATTTAGGGAGCTAGAAAGGGTAAGAAATGACTATCGACAACTACTTCAACTGAATAACCAAAAAAAAAAAAAAAAAAAAAGGGATTTCAATTTAGTGTTTACCAAGGTTGTAACCAAACCTGTCTCTTTTTCAAGGAAATCAGCTTTCAGGAACAGTGAATGGAAAATCAATTCATCTTCCCCGTGCTATGCTATTCTGAAAGAATTTATAGCCATCTTTTTGTAGCCTTCTTATGCTGGATGGATAAATTGTATTCATATAATATAGTTTTACCCGAGCTTCTAAAAAGAGACATCTAAAGGGACCTGTTGAATTTAAAACATTTTGGTAGTATCTATAGGAAACTGATTTTGAGTATATCAATCAGTTTGCTTAGACACCAAATTGTATGATTAATAAGGAAAATGCCATCTTTGCTGAGGTAAACTTGAATCTGAATTTTTAAGTCAATAACATGCTGTGCATGCATGCACTTAAATATATCACATATATAAGTTGTGCCTTGCTCACATAAGATGTGCATGTTCACATGAGTTGTCTATGTAAACTTTGGTGGCTTTAGGTCAGGCATTGATAGATATCACTGGAATTTTGCCCACTATTCACTAAGAGATATTGTAATGTTTTCCTTGGAGGAGAGGGACCATGAAGTTGTCAGTCTGTTCTACTCTGAGAGAGAGGATACGGACTGAAATTATATTATCAGCCTTCTAAAATATTGTTAGTCTAGGGGGCACAGTTAATTCAGAATAAAAGGCTGCTTTCTGGGCTATTTTCTCTTATGTGGGGGGAAGGTACCCTTAGTTCACATCTACCTGCTTGGTTCCATTCTGGTTACAGAAAAGACCATCACAAATGGTAAATAGAGAGAGTAATCCCATTTATTTATTTTTAGACAAAACAAAAACCTTACCTTCTGTCTTGGAATCAATACTGTGTATTGGTTCCAAGGCAGAAGAGTGGTAAGGGCTAGGTCAGTGATGGGCAAACTATGGGGTCAGATGCAGCCCCCTGAAATGTTCTATCTGGCCCCCAAACCTTATTCCTAATCTGACTAATACAATGAGGACACAATACAATGAAATTTAGAAAGAGTTGCCTTAGAAACAGACTGACAGATGAACATTTTCTTTCCTTTGGCTCCCTCTTTAAAAAGTTTGCCCATCACTGGTCTAGGCGATGGGGGTTAAGTGACTTGCCTACGGTCACACAGCTAGGAAGTGCCCGAGGCCAGATTTGAACTCAGGACCTTCCATCTCTGGGCCTGACTCTCAATCCACTGAGCCACCCAGCTTCCCCCAAGCAATCCCATTTATATAAGCAGATAGTAAAGAGAAATAGGAGAAGTTATACAAATTAGAGCATACCAGAAAATATAAAACAAGAGTGGATGAGCTCTTTAAATGGGAGCAAGATGTAATCTCACTCAACCAAGAGAGACTTTGTTTTGACCTATGGGGAAATCATTTGGAATCTCTACAGAGGCAAGCTGAAAATCAGTAACATATTGTGGAATAAGATTCCCCTACAAATATGCAAGAGAATCTCTCTTCTTCCTTCCTCTAGCTGGCTGTAGATAGAGGCTAGAACTGTGTTGGCAAACTGATGGCATGTGTGCTGGAGCATACTGGAGGGGGCTACTCCCTTCTCCTTTCCACACATGCCTGAGGATATTTCTCCCATGAACTGGTCCTCTGCTTAGCAGCCCAATGGGAGCACTTCCTCTCTCCCCTTTATGGGGTAAGGCAGGGAAGGCGCTCACATGTGGTGGGAGGGTTGCATTTTAGGCATTTAGTCTCTAAAAGCCTCGCCATCACTGATCTGGAATTAAGAAGGAATGAAGAATATCTCTTTTCCCTAAAACTCTAGCACCAACTCTACCCTTCATACAGGCACGCAGTGATGTATCAGCACTCCCTCTACTAATTATGACAATCTTATGCAAAATGTTCCTAGCTTGCCTAAAAACCTGGGTTATACATCTATACCTATCAAGAGAAGTAGTATGGTGTGTAAAGGAGAGAGAGCTGCTACCAGTCAGGATGGCCCGAGTTCAAGGATTGCCTCTTGACACATATGGGTTGTATGATTCTGGGCAATGTTCATCCTTCATTTTTGAAGAGGATGGGGCATTGTTTTGACCTGCTTACGAATTGAATTTAAGTGAGGTAGTTTTGCAAAGTTATCAGCCTCACTCTCTCTTCCAGAGCCATCAGTCTGATGTCAAGAAAAAGTCAGGAAGACTGTGGGAGGTGGTGGTGGTGGTGGATAACCTTTGTGTCTTTTATGTTTGATTAAACTCTAAGTCCTCCGCAGTGCCTACTTCAGCCGTCTTTATGGTCATTGGAACAAATTGTTCTCATCCACCCATTCTGTCAGGGGAAATCTTTAAATATTTTATTTTTTTAGAAAAATTTTCCATGGTTACATGATTCTTGTTTTTACTTTCCCCTTCACCCCCTTTCACGCCACCACCCCCTATATACAACACACATTTCCACTGGTTTTAACATGTGTGATCAATCAAGACTTATTTACATATTATTGATAGCTGCATTGGTGTGGTCGTTTAGTGTCTACATCTCCAACCATGCCTACATCAACCCATGTGTTCAAGCAGTTGTTTTTCTTCTGTGTTTCCACTCCTGCAGCTCTTCCTCTGAATGTGGGTAGTGTTCTTTTCCATAAATCCCTCAGAATTGTCTTGGGTCATTGCATTGCTGCCAGTACAGAAGTCCATTACATTCGATTTTACCAGAGTGTATCAGTCTCTGTATACAATGTTGTTCTGGCTCTGCTTCTTTCACTCTGCATCAATTCCTGGAGGTCTTTCCAGTTCACATGGAATTCCTCCAGTTTATTATTCCTTTGAGCACAATAGTATTTGTTATAAGGGAATAAAGCGAGTGGATGGGTTTTGTGGGTCCCTAGGTTAGTAGGCGGGAAAGGAGGGTGCAATAGTGGAGGTAGTAGATTGAGGTGGTAGGAGAGATGTAAGGGAATGGCTGAGTTTAGGGAAATATAGGACAATGAAGTATAATGAGTGGCAAGGGGAGAGGATGAAGTAATTGGGCAGGCAGCTGCAACAGGGAGACATAGACTGGGTACACAGGCTTGAGACAGAGGACACTGAAGGGAAGCAGGCTGAACCCTTTCCAGTAGGAAGGACACTTCTACAGACAAAAGGTTAGGGCTAGTCAGAAACGGTTCAAAACTAACTAGAGGGCTTTCTAGTCAGTATCTCAGGTTCACAAAGGAAGAGTCCCATGGCTCTTCCCTGTCTGTGCAATAGAAGGGCTTCTCAGAGGAAGTATAGAGATCACCACTTCCTCCAAGATGGACGCCTCCAGCTCCCCTCAGGAACCAGAGAGAAACAATTCCTTTCTCTCCTTAACCCTCTTTTATCATTCAACCAATGATTTAGCAAAAGGTTTGATTAAATAACAACAGGGTTTATTAAGTTTCAGGGTTGATTATAAAGGACAGAGGGATACAAGGTTTCTCTAACAACCACCTAGGGAGAAGCTCCAGGTGGGGGAGGGACGCAGGAATGGTGTGGACTGAGAAAGAGCCTGCTCTCACTTAGCCCCGGGAGGCTTTGTTGCCTTTAAGGTTAGGGAAGTAATAAACAATGAATCAGGAGATAGTTTGTATCAAGGGTAAGCCCTACTTGTCTATGGGGATTACTAAGTCTTCAAAGTTTGGTCGCTACCATCCAAAATCCACCCTTCTCCCAAAACCCACAGGAAATCAGGAAAGGAAATAGGGAACGAAATAGGGAAGGTCAGGGAGATCCAGAGGAATTAGCTAAGCTACAAAATCTCAAGAGAAAAGCACAAATTCAAGGCCAGGTTTCAGCCCGAAGGCTGAGCTCAGTTGCCCCCTCTGCTCTGTCCAAGCCTCAGGGATCAACTGCCCTTAATCAGGGTTCTAAGCCCTCTTAACTGCCAGAAATTCTGCAGTTAGCATTTTGCAGGGTTGATCCTCTGCACTACATATTCCATCACCAACATATACCACAATTTGTTTAGCCATTCCCCAATTGAAGGGCATCCCTTCGTTTTCCAGTTTTTTGCTAACACAAAAAGCGCAGCTATAAATATTTTCATACAAGTCTGTTTATCTATGATCTCTTTGGGGTACAAACCCAGCAATGCTATCAATGGCTGGATTAAAGGGCAGGCAGTCTTTTAGTGCTCTTTGGGCATAGTTCCAAATTGCCATCCAGAATGGTTAGATCAGTTCACAACTCCACCAGCAATGCATTAATGTCCCAATTTTGCCACATCCCCTCCAACATTCATTACTCTCCCCTTCTATCATTTTAGTCAATCTTCTAGATGTGAAGTGGTACCTCTGAATTGTTTTGATTTGCATTTCTCTAATTATTAGAGATTTAGAACACTTTCTCATGTGCTTATTGATAGTTTTGATTTCTTTATCTGAAAATTTCCTATTCATGTCCCTTGCCCATTTATCATTTGGGGAATGGCTTGATTTTTTTTTATACAATTGATTTAGCTCCTTGTATATTTGAGTAATTAGACCCCTGTCAGAGTTTTTTGTTATTAAATTTTTTTCCCAGTTTGTTGTTTCCTTTCTGATTTTGGTTGCATTGTTTTTGTTTGTACAAAAACTTTAAAATTTAATATAATCAAAATTATTTATTTTACATTTTGTAATTTTTTCTAACTTTTTCTTGGTTTTAAAAATTTCCCTTTCCCATAGATCTGACATGTATACTATTCTATGTTCACCTAATTTTCTTATAGTTTCCTTCTTTGTATTCAAGTCATTCACCCATTCTGAATTTATCTTGGTGTAGGGTATGAGATGTTGATCTAAGCCTAATCTCTCCCATATTGTTTTCCAATTTTCCCAATAGTTTTTGCCAAATAGTGGATTTTTGTTCCAAAAATTAGGCTCTTTGGGTTTATCATAGACAGTCTTGTTGACGTCACTTACCCCAGGTCTATTCCACTGATCCTCCCTTCTGTCTCCAAGCCAGTACCATATTGTTTTGATGCCTGCTGCTTTATAGTACAGTTTAATATCTGGTACTGTTAGGCCACCTTCCTTCATGTTTTTTTTCATTATTTCCCTTGATATTCTTGTTCTTTTTTCTTCCAAATGAACTCTGTTATAGTTTTTTCTAATTTAGTAAAAAAGTTTTTTGGTAGTTTGATAGGTATGGCACTAAATAAGTAAATTAATTTGGGTAGAATGGTCATTTTTATTATGTTAGCTCATCCTACCCATGAGCAATCAATGTTTTTCCAATTGTTTAGATCTAGTTTTAATTGTTTGGAAAGTGTTTTCTAGTTGTGTTCGTATAATTCCTGTGTTTGTTTTGGTAGATAGATTCCTAAGTATTTTATATCATCTAGGGCAGGGATTGGCAACCTTTTTGGCCGTGAGAGCCATAAATGCCACATTTTTTTAAAATGTAATTTTGTGAGAGCTGTACAATGCTCACAGTGTGCGCTCCTGTAACAGTGAATGCTCCTGTAACAGCGTCTGAAAAAAAATTGACTTTATGGCTCCTGCAGAAAGAGCCATATCTGGCCCTCAAAAGAGCCAGATATAGTTCGAGAGCCATACATTGCCGACCCCGGGTCTAGCTTGATTTTAAATAGTGTTTCTCTTTCTACCTCTTGCTGCTGTGATGTGAAATGTATAGAAATGCTGATGATTTATGTGCATTTATTTTGTATCCTGCAACTTTGCTAAAGTTGTTGATTATTTCTACTAGTTTTTTAGTTGATTCTTTAGAATTTTTAAGTAGACCATCATATCATCTACAAAAAGTGATAGCTTAGTCTCCTCATTGCCCATTTTAATACCTCAATTTCTTTTTCTTCTCTAATTGCTACTGCTAGTGTTTCTAGTACAAAATAATAGAGGTGATTGTGGGCATCCTTGTTTCACTCCTGATCTTATTGGGAAAGCTTCTAATTTATCTCCATTGCATATGATGCTTGTTGATGGTTTTAGATATATACTGTTTATTACTTTTAGGAAAGGTCCTTCTATTCCTATACTTTCTAGTGTTTTCAATAGGAATAGATGTTATGTTTTGTCAAAGGCTTTTTCAGCATCTTTATGAGATAATCATATGGTTTTTGTTGGTTTGCTTGTTGATATGGTCAATTATGTTAATGGTTTTCCTGATGTTGAACCATCCTTGCATTCCTGGTATAAATCCTACCTGATCATAATGAATAACCCTCTTGATTACTTGCTGGAATCTTTTTGCTAGTATTCTGTTTAAGATTTTTGCATCTATGTTCATTAAGGAGATTGGTCTACAGTTTTCTTTCTCTGTTTTTGATCTACCTGGCTTTGGGATCAGTACCATATTTGTATCATAAAAGGAATTTGGTAGAACTCCTTCTTTGCTTATTATGTCAAATAGTTTGTATAGTATTGGAATTAGTTGTTCTTTGAAGGTTTGATAGAATTCACTTGTGAATCCATCTGGTCCTGGGGATTTTTTCTTAGGGAGTTCTTTGATGGCTTGTTCAATTTCTTTTTCTGATATGGGATTATTTAAGTATTCTATTTCTTCTACTGTTAATCTAGGTAATTTATATTTTTGTAAATATTCATCTAAATCACCTAGATTGCTATGTTTATTACCATATAATTGCACAAAATAGTTTTTAATGATTGCCTTGATTTTCTCTTCATTAGAGGTGAGGTGTCCCTTTTCATTTTTGATACTGATGATTTTGTTTTCTTCTTTCCTTTTTTAAATTAGATTGACCAGTACTTTGTCAATTTTGTTTGTTTTTTCAATGTAGCAGTTTCTAGTCTTATTTATTAATTCAATAGTTCTTTTACTTTCAATTTTATTGATTTCCCCTTTAATTTTTATAATCTCTAATTTGGTTTTTAGCTGGGGATTTTCAATTTGTTCCCTTTCTAGTTTTTTAATTTGCATGCCCAGTTCATTGATCGTTGTGCTCTTTAATTTGTTAATATATATCACCCAAGGATATAAATTTCCCCCTGAGTACTGCCTTAGCTGCATCCCACAGAGTTTGGTAGGATGTCTCATCATTGTCATTCTCGTCAATGAAGTTATTGATTGTTTCTATGAATTCTTCTTTAACTAACTGGTTTTGGAGAATCATACTATTTAATTTCTAATTAGTGTTTGATTTGCCTGTCTAGGTGCCCTTACTAATTATTATTTTTTTTGCATTGTGATCTGAGAAGGTTACATTTATTATTTCTGCTCTTTTGCATTTGTTTGCGATGTTTCTATGCCCTATTATGTGGTCAATCTTTGTGAATGTACCATGTGCAGCTAAAAAGAAAGTGTATTCCTTTTTGTCCCTATTTATTTTTCTCCTCATATCTATGAAATCTAGTTTTTCTAGGATTTCATTCACCTCTCTTATCTTTCTCATTTATTTTTTGGTTTGATTTATCTAGATCTGAAAGAGGAATATTTAGATCTCCCACTAGTATGGTTTTACTATCTATTTCCTTCTTGAGTTCAGCCAGTTTCTCCTTTAGGAATTTGGATGCTATACCATTTGGTGCATATGTGTTGCGTACTTTTATTCCTCATTATCTATACTGCCTTTTATCAGGATGTAATTACCTTCCATGTCTCTTTTAATCATATCTATTTTTACTTTGGCTTTGTTAGAAATCATGATCGCCACTCCTGCCTTTTTTTTCTCATTTGAAGGCCAAAAGATTTTGCTCCAGCCCTTGACCTTAAACCTGTGTATGTCCACTTGCCTCATATGTTTTTCTTGTAGACAACATATGGTAGGATTTTGGTTTCTAATCCACTCTGCTATTTGCTTCTGTTTTGTGAGAGAGTTCATCCCATTCACATTCAGAGTTATAATTATCAGTTGTGAATTTCCTAACATTTTGGTATCCTCTCCTAGTTCTACCCCTTCTTCTTTCGCTATTTCCTTTTAAACCAGTGGTTTGTTTTAGACCAGTCCCCCTTGTCCCTTCCCTTGATTTACTTCCCTTTCCACCCCCTCCCTTATTATTCCCCTATTTCTATTTTTTAAGGCCTAATGAATTCCCTCCCCCCTTTCCTCCCCTTTCTTTTTTGACCTCCCCACTCTCCTGCTCCCCTTGGTTAATCCCTTCTGATTTTCTCAGTAGGGTTAGATAGAATTCTATATCTCAATGGATTTAGCTACTCTTCCCTCTCAGGATTAATTCCACTGAGAGCAAGGTTTAAATAGTACCTCTTAATGCTCTCTTCCTCTCCTTCTTATAATAGTATTCATCCTCTCCTCTTTCCATGCTCTCTTTGTGTGGTATAGAATATCCTATTTTGGGGCAGCTGGGTAGCTCAGTGGATTGAGAGTCAGGCCTAGAGACGGGAGGTCCTACATTCAAATCTGGCCTCAGACACTTCCCAGCTGCGTGACCCGGGGCAAGTCACTTGACCCCCATTGCCCTCCCTTACCAGTCTTCCACCAAGGAGCCAATACACAGAAGTTAAGGGTTTAAAAAAAAAAGAATATCCTATTTTTCTTATTCATTCAAGTTTCTCTTGGTGTTATCTACTTTTCACCCCCCTCTTTTTTTCCCCACCCCATCTCATCTTAGACCATTTAGTGCTCCAACCTCTCCCTAGAAGAATAATTCTTCTAATTACCATAATAGTGAATACAGTTTTTGAAAATTACACATAACATTTCTCCTTATAGGAATACAAATAATTTGATCTTATTAAAGCCCTTAAAGAGGCAAATTTAAAAATGAGTTTTCTTCTTTCTTTCCCCTCTATTTCTGATTTACCTTTTCATATTTCTCTTGGTTTTTGTGGTTGGATACAGAACTTTCCATTTAGTCCTGGTCTTGTCTGTCCAAATACTTGGAAATCTTCTTTCTTGTTGAATGCCCATACTTTCCCCTGGAAGTATATAGTCAGTTTTGATGGGTAGGTGATCCTTGGTTGTAGACCCAGTTCTCTTGTCTTTCTGAATATCATATTACAAGCCTTGTGGTCTTGTAGTGTGGAGGCTGCCAGATCCTGTGTGATCCTGATTAGTACTCCTTGGTATCTGAATTGTCTATTTCTGTCTTCTTGTAAAATTTTTTCTTTTTCTTGGAAGCTCTTGAATTTGGTTACTATATTCCTGGGGGTTGTCTTTTCAGGGTTAGTGTAGAGGGTCATCTATGGATCCTTTCAATGTCTATATTGCCCTCTTGTTGTAGAACTTCAGGGCAGTTTTGCTGAATAATTTCTTTTAGTATGGAGTCCAAATTTCTATTAATTTCTGCTTTTTTTCAGGAAGACCAATGATTCTCAAATTGTCTCTTCCAGACCTGATTTTTTGGTTTATTAACTTCTCATTGAGATATTTCATGTTTCCTTCTATTTTGTCAGTCTTTTGACTTTGCTTTATTAATTCTTGTTATCATTGGCTTCTTCTAATTGCCCAATTCTAGCCTTTGGAGTCTGGTTTTCAGCTAAAATCTTCTGGTTTTCCTTTTCAATCTGGTCTATCTGGTTCTTCAAGGCTTCCAGCTGGTCATTTCTGGTCTTCAATTTGCTTATCAATTCATTTGATTTCTGAGCCTCACTTTCCAATTGTGAAATTCTGCCTTTTAAACTGTTATTTTCTTGCCAGATCTCTTCCATCTTTCTCATGATCTCAGATTTGAACTCTTCAAGATCTTGTGACCCATTTTCATTTTTTTTGGGAAGGTTTAGATTCTTTAATTGTTTGTCCTCCTCTTTTTTCTGGTTTTTTTTTTTTTTTTTCTGTGCAGAAGTTATCAAGTGTTAGAGTTTTTTTCTTTGTCTTCTTGTTTACTTCTTGGGGTTTGCTTGGCATCATTGTGCTTTATCCACCAGAAGTTTAAGTAAGGTAATCTGATTCTCTTTGTATGGAGTTAGGGAGCAGTTTTTGCCTGAGGTTACTTTGTGAGTCTCCTGGTTTCTTTGAGGATCCTCCTGGGGTCTCTGGTCTAGCTGTTTTCAAGGTTGAACCTACGTGTTTCTAGCCAGCTGCCCAGAGCCCAGAACTTGGCCCATGCTTGCTCCACCATCTGAGGTTTTCCCCCTGAGTCTGAGTGAGCTGGGCACTACTGCTGCCTCTCTCAGCCCCACTCCCATGTCCAAGGTCTGAGTTTTCCAGCCTGGGATTTTAGGTCTTGCTGCTCTTAGGGGCAAGCTCCTAGTGGTGGCAGTTAGCTGCCAAGGAGCTAGATTTTGTGCCCCCGCTGGCTCTAACTCTGGAGCGCAGCCTCTGCCTCTGCTACTATGGGTGGGGTGGGGGAAGGGTGATCTGCTTGAGTTTTGATGGGAGCTATTTCCCCCCCTTATAGCGTGGAAGTGCCCAAATCCCACATAGATACTGCGCCCTATTGTGGGGTCCCTTCTTTCATCTGGATTTTGTTTTCTTGTCCTTTGGAGGTATGTTATATCTGTTTGTAAGGAGAGAAAGTCGTCCTGCCTCTACTCTGCCACCATTTTAACCTGGAAGTCCTCAGGGGAAATCTTCAAATGCTTAGGGGAGACATTCTCCTAACACATCAATAGGATTGAGGCTTGTTGGTTACCCTTAACCTGGTTTAGTTTGTCTGCTGAGACAGTTTTACTGGGGTATGGCTGCTGTGCAGGCTATAGCTTCTTGGAGTCACAGGCGAGAGAGTTGGGTGAGAGGTGGCTACAAATGCTGGAGGAATTTTTCCACCTTTTGGGCAATACATTTAGTGTCCCAGGACTCCAGATAACTCTCTGAGACTTGCCCAGGGTCCCACAGCTAGAAACTGAGGCTAGATTTTATTTATTTTTTAAAAATTATATTTTTATTTTCATTTTGAATATTTTCCCCATAGTTACATATTTCATGTTCTTTCCCTCTCCCCAAAGCCCCCTAATCCCCCTTAGCCAATGCACAATTCCACTGGGTTTTACATGTATCATTGATCAAGACCTAATCCCATATTATTGATAGTTGGACTAGAGTTAACTTTTAGTGTCTACATCCCCAATAATATCCCCATCAGCCCATGTATTCAAGCAGTTGTTTTTCTTCTGTGTTTCTGCTCCCACAGTTCTTCCTCTGAATGTGGCTAGTTTTCTTTCTCATAAGACCTTCAGCCATGCTCTGGATCCTTGCATTCCTGCTAGTAGAGAAGACCTTTATGTTCTATTGTACCACAGTGTATCCTGAGGCTAGATTTTAACCCAGGACCTCCCATCTCTGGGTTTGGCTCTTAATCCACTGAGTTACCTACCTACCTCCCAGAGCTTTTATTCTGTTTCACCTCACTTGGCTTGGATACTAGATTATTGGCATTCTTTCTATTCAGTAGAATCATAGGCCTCTGCTTTTAAGATGTGAAAGTGAACACACTTATTGGCTAGTATACAACTACCTCCAACACACACACACATCAGTTTATGTTTCCAAGTAAGTTCAAATAAGGACAGTTTTCACTTTAGAATGATTGATAGGCAAGTCATTAAATGGTGTTACTTTCCAGATAAGTTCAGCCAAAGAATGCTCTGTTCACCAGAGAAGAGGCAAAACATAGCCCTCGCTCAACTTCCTTTGTCCTAATGGCTCAGATTGGGAGTCCTTCCAAACAGACAAGATGACTCAGGCCAGTGAAGCTTTAACAGCTTTACAGCTTTCTATCTTTCTGAGCTTAACCAAGTAGAAAACAGGAGACATGCTGTACTGAAAGAAGGAAGACAAGAGTGTAATATTATGTTTCCCCTAGTGTCCTTCCTGGCTAGATGAAGTTCAATAATTAATACCAAAAAAACATGGTGAGTCACAAGGCTACAGGGACTACTAGAGACCATGTTAATATTACACACACACACACACACACACACACACACACACACACACACACACACACACACACACAAATATTACCAGGAAATGTTTTGCACATAGAAGTAGAAAAGAATCTGGTAACATTTGAAAGTATTTTTAAAAATTCTACAAATTTTGAAAAGCTTAAACTCTAGGAGGCAGGTAGGTGGCTCAGTGGATTGAGAGGGAGGCCCAGAGATGGAAGGTCCTGGGTTCAAATCTCACCTGAGACAGTTTCTAATTTTGTGACCCTGGGCAAGTCATTAACCCCTACTGTCTAGCCCATACCACTCTTCTTGGTACCAATACTTGGAGCCAATACACAGTATTGATTCTAAGGCAGAAAGAAAAAGAGCTCAGGTAAATCTTGTCAATGTGATAAGAAGGAAAGAGGGTTGGATTTGTAGTCAAAGGATCAGTAATTCTGAGTCTACTATGTGTCCCCATGGACAAGGTACTTGATCTTTTAGGGTCTCAGTTTATTATTTGTAAAAATGAGGAGTTTAGGTGATTTTAAATAAGCATTCCAGCTCTAAATCCATGATTTTATTGTTAAAGGATGAGGCAGGTCCCATTGCTGGGCATGTGCTTCAAGGAGGTAAAAGAAAACAAGAAAGTTTCCAATATACTTTAATATCCATAGAAGTACTTTTGTGGAAACAAAATATTAAAAGAAAGGAGGTACTTACTAATGAAAGAACTCCTCAACAAATTGTGACACATTTGTGCAATACAATATTATTGCTTCATACAAAATGATGAAAACAAGTATTTCAGAGAAATGCAAGAAGACGTATGAATGGATGCAGGGTGAATTAAAATCAGAAAATGAATATATACAGTGATATTCTAGTAACTAAAATAAAAACAAAAAACAACACAAAAATGAAGTAAAACAATGAAAAACTATTATTACCAATCTTGACTGCTGAGAAGCAATGAGGAAATATATTTCCTTCCTTTTCTTGGAAAAGTGGGAGACTATAGTTTTGGAATGTGGTATATACTATCATGTCACTTCATCATTGGCTTTGCTCAACTGTTTCTCTTATAAGGGAAGATTCATTTTGGAGTACTAGAAGGGGATTAGGTGAAATAATAGTGATATAAAAGTCAATAAAATATTTGAAATATAATTAGTTGGTTTGGGAGGTTTGGAGATAGTTTATATACATTTTGAGACAATTTGCAAAGAGAACTATTTATTTCTTCATTATTATTTTAAGAAAACCCTTATCTTCTACCATAGAATCAATACTTTGTATTGGTTCCAAGTCAGAAGAATAGTAAGGGCTAGGCAATGGGGATTAAGTGACTTGCCCAGGGTCACACAGCTAGGAAGTGTCTGAGGCCAGATTTGAACCCAGGACATCCCATCTCTAGGCTTGGCTCTCAATCCACTGAGCTACCCAGCTGTTCCCAAGAGAACTATTCATTAAAATACAAGGATGGCTAATAATCATCTGAATGTAAACCTGCCATTAGATCTTTATGAGATCACCCAATTCTTTGTCTTAACGATCTGTTTACAGATATACATTAATTTATTTAGGTTTTTGGGCGTATTAAGAAGTAGTATGTATGTCAATAAAACTAAAAACTATTTAAGTTTAGAAAAATGAATTTAATATTATGAAGATGTCTGATTATAGTATGACTTTGCTGGGCTAGTCTTGGATTTCCCTTTGCTTCCTGGCTCTCAGGAAGTTTTAATCAGGTCTTGGATTCAGAGAAAGTAGCATGATTGGGTTTCCCCATCTGTTAACTTTAAAGTACTCATGTCAGTCATATAGGGATATCTTTACTCTGAATGTCTTTTCTTTGAAAGGCTGCTTTTTCATTTTCTCCCCAACCATTGCTCTGAAATTCTGCTTCCTTTCCTTCAATAAAACTGTCTACATCTAAAGCATGGAATTATCTTATGAAAATCTAACCTTCTTAATTTTATAGATGAGGAAACTGAGGCCCTTAGATGTGAAGTGACTGGCTGAATTGATAATTAATTTTTGAAATCATGAAATAGAGGCAGGCACCCTAGTTCTTTGGGTTCTTGCCCAGACTGACCATGGTGGTAGTGGGAAATGGGACTATAATGATTCTTTTATAACCACAGAAGGTGTGGGTACAAACAGCACAGAAAATAAAAGATAAGTGCAGGAAGGGGACAGATGGCATGGGTAACAAGGATGGGATGGTGAAAGAAGGCAGGCAGTATGAAAAAGATGATGGGGGAGAGAGAGGGAGGGAGAGAGAGAGAGGAGGGGAGAGAGAGAGAGAAAGAGAGAGAGAGAGAGAGAGAGAGAGAGAATGAAAATATCACTTCTATGACTGTAGATTACAGAATGGAGCACTGGGCAACATAAACCCAATGGAGTTGGGAGTGCCAGGGAATGGGGCAGGAGTTTGATGTCTCATTTTAATAGGTTTTTTTTTTGGAGGGGGAGGAACAGACTAACTGTGCCACTATGGGGTTAGTTCATTAGCATATCAAATTACTTTAAAGTTGTCAGTAAAACTTTAACAGGTTCCCATTATCTCAAAATTATCAGCACCACTTGGGGCTCTGTTGTTCTTTATTGCAGATGTCTGCAATTTGGGATTTACATATCACAGGACTAGCAGACTAACTGTGAAGTCTAGATGGCTCCTCCTGACTCAGCACATATTAGGAGGATGTGAAATTTGGTAAATACTTGATACAATTTGTTAATTATGCTCCTTTGATCTTTGGGATAGTTTGTGTGTGGCTTCTGGGTTCCCCTTTGCAATCTTACTGCAATTGTCTCTATACTGGCTACCTATAAACTTATTTTATAGACTAGAAGGGAGTGGGTGGTCAAGGGTGGACCAGAACAAGATATAATTTTAACACACTTGCCTAAGGTTACACAAGTAGTAAGTTGTAGAACCAAGATTCCAGCAAAGATCTGGTACATCTAAATTAGACAAATAGTTAATCTTGGGTAAATGCATTTTAATCACCTCTTACCAGTGTTTCCCAGTTCTTTTTGCCATTTGCCACAATTACTGTGAGATTTTTGCTACACAAAAGCTTTCCTGGAAGGGGATTTCTCATATTCTCTAGTTTCAGCAGACACTCCTTCACAAATTTCAGGATCAGTTATAATAATCACAAATTTTGATCACAAACCTTTTTCTCTTTGGTACCTGGCAGGGGTCTTCTCCCCCAGGAAGCATTCCCCATTTGTTCAGGAGCTGGCAAAATAGCTCCTCAACTAACTTTTTTGACCTGATTAATTCAAATCACTCATGGCTATTATTAGTCTCTCTTAGCATTGGCCATGCCTTTCTCTTTTGTTTTGGGTTACTATGTCCTCCTGGCTCCTAATGACCTGCCTGATTTCACTTTCTTTATGTGCCCTGGTCTTAGAGTCCTCACCTGTCTCCAGATCCCTTTGACCTAATGTTCCTAGTTACATTCCCAGATGTAGCCTGTTTCTTGATTAGATCTGTATCCTAATCCTAGTTCTCACAATCCTTATCCTTTGCTCTTATCCATGACTACTCTTTTCCATGATTCCAGAGATGACCAGGTATTTATGTCAAAATGCAGTACTATTTTGATTGATGAATTGACCTGGAGGGAAACTACTTTGATTCTATGTTGATATATTGAAAAAAAAAGCAACAACTAACAAATAAACTTCCAGGAAGATTGTAGAATGGCTTCTCTTAGCTAATTTCTCTCATTTTTCACTCATAGTATTATCCAAAACAAAGGAAAACATCAATGTCAAGAAAAGACAAGCAGGTTATCTGTCAGAAAAGGAGATAAATTTAATAATGATGATAAAGTACCCAAGTCCAAAAAAATTTTTAGGTTATATGAACTCTTCTCCTGCCCTGCCCTGCTTCTCCCCTATTACCTTAAGGTCTGTTTGGTGTTACTTGCCCTTTTTGAACTTTGTAGAACTGGCTCCATGCAGAAAAAAGGACTATACTACAGTGGTGTCCACAATGGGTAAAATGCCAATTTTTCTGTATCTTCAGGTGTTTGATTCTAAAGCAAGAAGAATTAGAAGTGAATTGTATACTTTAGGAGAGAAAAAGGAAAATAATGAACTATTGTATTGAAAGACAGAGTTCAAGTTGTAAATATTAGAAAGGAATTTGAGGAATAAATTTTATAACTCATATCGTGTGGGGCCGCTAGTATTGGTACCCACACGAAAAACAGTGCAGAATACATCTCTATTTGTGATTGCCCTGTTGAAAGTGAACCAGTCTAAACATTAGGCAAAATTGTGAGCTCTGCCAAGTTTGCCTTCTGTGCCTCCAGACTGTTAAAGTCTTTGTATGCTGTTGGAACCCCTCAGGGTTTCCTGATAAAGAGGAATCAAAATAAGATTTTGAAATTGACCAGAGAATAGAGCTCTTCTGCCAAGTACCTGATCTACCTCAAGTATCTGTCATGTGAAAAAGACACTGAGGGTTCCTAGGTAGGGGACCTATTTTTACCAGTAAGGATTCTCCTTAAATGTTAAGAGAAATAGCTGCAGGGATACAGTTGACTAGAGAAAAGTTGAGATGCTGAAGATGAGAAGGCAACACTTTGCTCTTTTCCCCTTGAGAAGCCCCAAGGTTCCCTGGGAACTATCCTTGGTGCTGGCTTCAGACCCTGATGCTGAAATCCTGATAACCTTCTGCCAAAGCCTTGCCTGCTACTTACTGAGCAAAGGGTGAGATCTGCTTCGTCTATCTATCCCTCATGAGATCCTTAACTATTTGACTATGTCTTTTATACCCTTATTCTTTCCAGACTGCATATGTTCAAATCTTACATCTTCACTAGATCCAGCTTGACTATAAAGCCTCACTTGCATCTCATTCAGTTTGATTCTCTCCTCCACTTGAGATTCTCTTTAAACCTGATCTGCCACTTGAGGTAGAGCACTGACTTTCTCCAACCCCAACACTTTCACTTCTTCCTTTCTCCTTCCTTCCTTCCTTCCTTCCTTCCTTCCTTCCTTCCTTCCTTCCTTCCTTCCTTCCTTCCTTCCTTCCTGTCTTCTTTCCTTCCTTCTTCCCTCTCCTCCTTCCCTCTGCCCCTCTCTCACTCTTTTTCTTCCTTCCTTCCTTCTTCTCTTTTAATTTCTTTTCCTTTATCCTGAGGAAATATTAGTATCCTCTAATACTTTGTCTCTTTATCTCTAATATCAGATATTTATGATTGTTGGTTTGGTTATTTACACTTTAATACTTTATTAATTAATAGTTATTGATATTAACCATTTCTATGTCTCATATTTCTCCCCTCATCTTCATTTCCACTACTGATACTCTTATTCAAAACTTTATTACTTCTTTTAAATTGGGCTATTGCAGTAGGCTTTAGCTGGTTTCTTTAAACCATATTGCTATTTCAATCTTTTCTCCATATTAATAGTTGATTTCCCTAAAGGATAGCTCTGACCATGTCACTTAAAATTTTTTTTAAAACAAAATTCCATAATGACTACTGAATAAAGTTCAGATTCCTGTTTCTGGAATTTAAAACCCTCCATAATATATTTCCATTCTTTATTTTCTTAACTTTAACTATTATCTACATGAATTATTCCTGGAATGCTTTCTGTGTTTCTCCAACTCAATGCCTTTGTTTATTCAATTTCCATTATGTGACATTCCCTTCCCCACTATCTATGGCTGTCAAAATCTTATTCATATCTCAGAGTCCATTTCAAATGATACTTTTTTTTTTCTGGAAATCTTTCCTGATCTTTAATTCTCTGTAATTTTCATTTTTCCTATCTAACTATAGTTGGCTCTGTTTTCTGGAAAGCTGGGGTACCCTCTTAAACTTCAGTCCTTGCTTTCTGTTATTCTCAGCTTATTTTCTGGGTCCGAGGGCTGAGAGCTCTGAGAGCCCCTCCCCCTGCTGATTCAATTGACCCTTGAGATGCTGATGGCATAAGGAATTACCTCAGTCTTAGACATAAGCTTTTGATTTTACTCTGACCTTGATCAGGCAAGGGGCTGATCAAATTCTCAGGCTTAGGCTCAAGTTTTTGGTCTTGCTGTGTTCTTGATCCAATCAGGCATACCCTTGATTGCCTTGTCTTGGGGCTTCCCCTGAACTTTAGGCAGAAAGATCGGTACCTAGTACTTAGTACTATCAGCCACCCCAAACTGTGTACTATGCTCTTATCCCAAGCCCAGACTGCCTGGCTTTGCTCTGGGCCCACACAGATCAGCCCATTTCATCCCAGACTGCCCTGGGTTGGGACTCCCAATTTCTCCACAGTTTTGAAATTTCAAGGGGTGTGGGTTGGCTTATACCACTCTTTGCCCAGGCAAGATTTCAGAGTCTGAATGTTAGCTTGAGCTTAGGTCTGAACCTGGGATAGCAGATATGGGGTGGGAGGTTAGGAGGGTGGCTTGCTCTTGGCTTGCTCTTCCCTCCTTGCTATACCTTTTTGCTGGCTCTGCTTTCCTCTCAGCTCAGTTCCCCAGATGATATCTGCCTACCTTTTGTTTTTCTTGAAAGTTGTTTCTCTCTGTATAATTAGAATTTGCTCCCCAGAAACTCTCTTTCTCAGCTTCCTGTGTTCCTTTTCACATTAGGTCCTTATGTTTTGGAGATAAATTTTGTGTGTGACCCCACCCCTCTCTCTCTTTTCCCATGAACACAACTGGTAAAGCTGCCTTTACTCAGGCTTTTACTTTGTCCTTTCATTTCTTTTACTTCAAGTGATTATTAATAGATCTTACAAAATATAATACTTGGAGTTATTGGATATTAATTTAAAATTTACAATTCTGTCTTCTTGTTAGTTCTTTTACTTCTGAATTTGTTTTGTGGTGATATTTTAATCTTTGTCAGAGAGGATTCTCATGGTGACATGAAGCAGCTCTGGTTCACTCCTCCATCTTGGCTCTGCCCCCATAGGCCCTTTCAATTTTCCATCATTTTTTGCTTTTTAATGATGGTTTTTAATTTTTATTTTTTAATTATTATTTTTAATGATGTTTTAAAATGATAGTTTTTTGCTTTGACTGTAGTCCTTCATGTATTTATATTATCCTTGCTATTATACTATGAGTTCTTTGAATATCTTATGATATATTGGGAATTCTTTGCCCATTTACTCTATCTAACCATCTACTCTATAACATACTATATCATGGTAATACTTATCTATTCTTTTATATTCACTGGATTACCTTTTAAAAAAATCCATGCTTCCCCTATGAGATTGATGAATTTTTATATAGCGCTCTCTGTCTCTCTCTGTCTCTGTCTCTCTGTCTCTCTCTGTCTCTGTCTCTCTGTCTCTGTCTCTGTCTCTCTCTGTCTCTCTGTCTCTCTCTCTCTCTCTGTCTCTCTCTCTCTCTCTGTCTCTCTCTCTCTCTCTGTCTCTCTCTCTCTCTCTCTCTCTCTATATATATATATATATATATTTGGTGCCAATAGTTCACTTCATTTCCTTTGTCATGAGATATATCCAGCTATTATTATATTCAAGGCATATATATATATGTATGAAGTTGTATTTATTTCCATATGTTAATATCTCATATTAGTTTCCTTACCAACATTAAGTGCTTTGGTAAGTGAATAGAATTTCTGCTCCTTTCCCCAGTAATTTTATCCTTTAAATAACTGGTGAAATTTAAAGTAATTTTTCTGATGACACATTAGTTACTTTCTAAGACAAAGACTCCACTGTGTCTCCTTTTAGTAGAGATAGTATTTTCCTTTTCTATTTTATTTTTAGTTTAAAGTTCTTGACAATATCAGTAAATCTCAAAGCCAAACCCTTTTGTTTGTCTGTCATTATTATATCAGAATTATCCCTGAATTGCCAATCATTTATATATATATACATATACATATATTTAATCATGGAACCAAAAGCCAAATCCCAGCCTCTGATACCACCTTTTCTGCCATTTGTTTGGAACACATAGCCTCTTTTCCAGATCTATTCCTAGAAGTTTTTCGCCTGGGAAGAAAACAATTGAACTCATACAGAAGTGTGAAATGTAGCAGTAGTGTCTAGTATAGAAGATAAACCAAACATATGAGTGGTCATTTAATGGGAGAGAGGACTCACCTCTTGTCCCTTGAGTTGGCAGGGGTGGGGGTAGGGTGGCGTGTGGAGTTGAGATAAAGGGAAGCAGATTCTAGGATATCTGGAGTGCCAGAGTAACAAATGGGTCTGGTATTCAAGGGAAAGTTGTATTTCATGGCAATATGTTGCCATAGCGAAGAAGCAAACTCCCCTCAAGATCTGAAATCATGGTGAAAAGCACCATTTGTCCATTCCTAATTTTGGTGCTGATCCTTTCTCTTTTGAAGCCTTTACTTTTCTGCCCAGAACTTTAAAATCCCTTAAGATTCTTTCCTATTTTCTTCTTATGGTATTTTTTATTCCCATACAAATTTTTAGCATTGATCAATTTCAATTGGTCATCATAGAGAGGTTCTCCATCACATCCTGAATACATGCTCCAGAAAGACAGTATACTTCTTAAATAACCAAGTCAGGTTGAATTATAGCTTCCTTTCATATCCTCCTTCACAATGGAGTTGCACACTACCCATCTCTTTCTTGGGTCAACAACGGCATCTGGCATCTGGTGGCACTTAACTGATTTGCCTTATTGTTATATGGAGCATAAGATTTTCATTCTTCTCGAGATTGGACAAATTCTCCCTTTATGATTTTCCCTTTTATTCTTTTTTGTTTTGTTTTGTTTTGTTTTGTATCTTGGACCACTTTGGCCATCTGATTGAAGCCTATGGACTTCCTCTCAAAATAATGTTTTTGAATATATAACTTAAATATATGAAATTGCAAAAGAATCCTATTATGTTGGAATACAGTGTTCAAAGATATACATCCATATCCATATCCATATCCATATCCATATCTCTATCTATCTATCTATCTATCTATCTATCTATCTATCTATCAATCATCTATCTATAAACAAGGTCATGAGTCCCAGGTTAAGAATTGCTGTTCTCTGGGAAGAACACCATACATATTATATAGACTCAGTATCTCAGGGTTTCTTCTTCCTTTATTCTTCTGTGTCATATTCATTCACCCTTAAACTTCTTTTAAAAATAAATTTATTGATATCATCTGTTTTTTACATGCCTTAAATGTTACTCTGTATCTTTTCCATTTACTCTTCCAGAGAGCCAATCTCTTATAACATTTTTTAAATAGAAGAAGAATAAGGCCCTCCAACTTTGGCTTAGAGACTCTTCTGTCTTTTCAGAGGGCTTTAAAAAGGGAATTTTCCTTTTGGACCATTCCCATATCTCCAACCTTCATCCCTCATCCCATTCTGTCTATATATTTTTAGTCTTATCTAGTAGGCCATAGAGAGACATTCCTCTAGTTTTGTCATCTTTTTTTAGCAGTGGGACCAAGTTACATTTAATACATAAAGATGTTGATTGACAAGCACAGCACAATCCCAGCAGATCACTAGAACATTTGTCAGCTTCTTAATCTCTCTCTTTCCCCCTTTAATTTGGTATTTAGCCACACACATATAAAGAACATTTCAATATATACAGAAAATTCTCTATGAAACTGTGAATCTCCATTTCATATTGCTTGCTCTATAAAAGGATACAATAAATTCTACACTTTACTTTGAAAACTATCGTTGCCTTGCTTCCTTTTGAACTTACTTCTATTCTCTTCTGTGAATTTATATTTTTTTACAATTGCCTTAACTTTTTTTAATATAACTAATGCTAATGCCGGTTCCAATTATCAATAAATCTTGTGGAAAAACATTTTTCCTTTGAGGATTTTGGTTTGCTCTTGCTATGAAGTTAGATTTGTAATGATTTTTCTGCTAGTTGGGGTTTTCTCTTATTTATTAATTGCCCCATATTTAGTTCCTAAAATGAGATTTTGTGTCAAGGCCATATTCTGCCCCCACCATAATTCTAGGGGTATATCATAGGTTCTATTGTTGAATTGGGTCAGATTAGCAATGGTTAGTAATGGAATCAGAGCAAGGAGGATGCTGCTATCCTAGTAAGGGAGAGGGGTAGGAGTGAATAGAATTCTTCCTCTTCCCCCTCTTGAAGCATTTGGAGCAGAAGAAAATAACAGTTAACTGAATCCCCTTTAGGTCAAGTAATGGAGGCTGAACAAGCTTGACTAATCCAGGGCTAAATTGGTAGATTGATAGGAAATAATCCCACTGAGATTAGTCACTCCCACTGTTTAAGACTATTCTCTAAACCTTGGGATAGTGAAGGTTCAAGTTGTCTTCAATACAGCAGACTTGCTCTCAGGATAAAAGCTGCACCAGTGCTTGCTTAGATGAAGTTTTTGTTAGGTAATGTATATTGATGGTAAATATAGCCTAGTATAACTTTAAACAGGCTCTCAAATCCAACTAAGAAAGGGATTTATTAATTCCAGGAAAACAGCGAGAGGGGAGGTGGATTTTAGGAATGAGGAGGAAGTAAGCTATCTAAAATCTCCAATAAACTTCTTGGCTTCACTTTCCCCAAAGGAAAAAGTGTTTTGAATAACTTAACTTTTATCTCATTCACTAACTAACGGTTCTCCTAATCTAATGTTACTAAGTTTAAGATGGTGAAGGCAACTTTGATTGAAGATCTATTTGAATTAGTGATCAGTTGAGGTACTGCAAGTGAGGTATTTTCCCAGTGCTCTCAGCCTGGTATAGTCTCTATGGAGTAAACCAGCAAAGTAACACCCTACTCCCTGAGGCCAGATATGAGCTAACAAAAAGAGCAACCTAACTCTCCTTCCCAGCCCCTAGAACCCAAAAAGGAGTGTCCAAAATGTCCTTGCAAGTTGGATGTCTTGGCTTTTTATACCCAGGTTCTTAACTACCCCAACTGCCCCCTCTCCTGGAGTTCTGTGGGGCATTGTGGAATTCTGTGAGGAAGCTTTAACCCCGCTTAAGATCATGAATGTTACATCTATTTGGTCTTGTCCTGGATCTTGTGACTTTCTATGTGGATCTCCAAGGGTTAGGCTTTCTTAGCTTTTTGTTGTTCAGAGCACTGGATCTTCAGTTATAGCCAGAGGATCATTTTTGGTATGTAAGGATAATGTTAGAGATTTCAGTGATCTTTGACTGGAGGTATCTTGGACTGAACACAAAGACATTTTGATGGTAGTTGTCACCTGCTGCTCTCTTATGGTTTCCCAAATTTCCCCCATTGGGCTTTCTAACCATTTGGGACCTTTCTTAAGGGACCCCTCCTCTATTCCTGAGGTTATGCATATCTTTTCTCTGGCCATGCTACACTTGCTTTCTTTGAGAATCTTCCTTTCCTATTTCCTGTGGACTTCTGATTGATTTCTTAAAAAAAATTCTTACCTTCCATCTTAGAGTCAATACTGTGTATTGATTTCAAGGCAGAAGAGTGGTAGGGGCTAGATGATGGGGCCTAAATGATTTGCCTAGGGTCACACAGATAGGAAGTGTTTGAGGATATGAACACAGGACCTCCTGTCTTTAGGTCTGGCTCTCGATCCATTGAGCCACCTAGCTGCTTCTCTGATTGACTTTTTATGCAGTTCTTAAATAGAAGAAGTCACTTAGGAGGCAAATTTTGTATAGTTGATAGAGAGCTGGTTGTAGAGTCAGTAAGATATGAGTTCAAATTCTTCCTCAGATACTTAATAGCTCTCTGAATCTGGACAAGTCATTTAACCCATATTTGCCTTAGTTTCCTCAACTGCAAAAAGGGGATAACAACAGCACTGATATTGCATAGTTTTTGTGAGGATCAAATAATATTTGTAAATAGTAGGGGCTATATAAAATGGTCCTTCTCTGCCCCTCCCCTCTATAAACACTTTCAAAGGAACAGATGATTTTCCATTTTCCCCTTTATTTCAGTTTTCTCACTGGATTTCTTGATCATTATTTGTTCTGCTGGGAACTTTAGAATTTTTTTTTTTTTGGAATAGGTATGCAGGAACTCAGTGGTCTACTTCTTTGGGCAGGAAGACAATCATCTCCTTAATCTTATACCCTCAGATTTTGTTTTCTCTCTCTCCCACAACAGACACTTACTCACAGTCAGAATTTAGGCAAGCCATTAAGTCTCTCAGTTTTTCAGTCACCTTCCTAAGACTATTAGTTTCAGAAAAGATATCACTTTGCAATGGTAGGGAGTTTCCTTTCTTGTGAATTCCTCACTTCTCCAATAAAAGGAGAGAAGCCCATTACCTCATCTCTTTTCTGGGGCCAAGAATGATTATTTCAATTGCTCAGCATCCAGCCTCATTTATACTATTTTCATTGCTATATTCTTTTTTTTTTTTTTATAAATTTTTTTAAACCCTTGTACTTCGGTGTATTGTCTCATAGGTGGAAGATTGGTAAGGGTGGGCAATGGGGGTCAAGTGACTTGCCCAGGGTCACACAGCTGGGAAGTGGCTGAGGCCGGGTTTGAACCTAGGACCTCCTGTCTCTAGGCCAGACTCTCACTCCACTGAGCTACCCAGCTGCCCCCTACATTGCTATATTCTTAATCTTTGTATACATTACTTTCCTGGTTCTATTTGCCTTACTCTAAATTGATGGAGCATTTTTATAAATCTTATATTTCTTTGAATTCTCTTGGACAACTAGGAGTTCCAAGCCTTCAGTCTGGGAGACTTGAGTTTAAATCTAGCTTTGGACACTCATTAACTGTCTTATACTGAGTAAGTATACTTGACCTCTATTTGTCCTAGTTTCCTAATATGTAAAATGGGGATAATAATGGCACCTACCTCCCAAAGTTGTTGTTGGGATCAAAAGAGATGATATTTATAAAGTGCTTGGCAAATAGGAAGTAATAGTTATGATCAGCTGTTAAATAGATGATAGCTATTTTTAATTTGTGAGGTACAATAATATTTCAGTGCATTGATATATCATGTTTTGTATAGACATTCTCTATTTGGTTGGGCATTTAGTTTGTTTCTGGTTCTTTGTTAACACAAAAACTGATTTAATGAAAAATTTCATCTATAGAAGCCTTTCTGTCTTTGGTCTCTTTGACATATAATAACATTGTGATATATTCTGTATTGGGATACTCATTTCTATTTTTCTTTTTTTATTAGATTAACCAGTACTTAGTCTATTTTAGTTGTTTTTTCAAAGTATCAGCTTCTAGTCTTATTTGTTAATTCAATAGTTCTTTCACTTTTGATTTTATTAATTTCTTCTTTAATTTTTAGGATTTCTAATTTAGTTTTTAATCTGGGGATTTTTATTTCATTCACTTTCTAGTTTTTTAAGTTGCATACCTAATTCATTGACCTCTAATCTCTCTAATTTGTTAATATATGCACTCAATGATATAAATTTCCCCCTGAGTACTGCTTTGGCTTAATCCCATAGATTTTGATAGGATGTCTCATCATTGTCATTCTCTTCAATGAAATTATTGTTTCTATGATTTGTTCTTTAACTGATTTTGGAGAATCATATTATTTAATTTCCAATTATTTTTTGATTTGCCTCTCCATGTACCTTTACTAATTATTTTTATTGCATTATGATCTGAAAAGGTTGCATTTATTATTTCTGCTCTTTTGCACTTCTTTGCCATATTTTCATGCCCTAGTACATGGTCAATCTTTGTGAATGTATTATGTGTTGCTGAAACGAAGGTTCTTATTTATTTTTCTCCGCATATCTATTCACTCTAATTTTTCTAAGATTTCATTCATATTTCTTACCTCTTTCTTATTTATTTTTGGTTTGATTTATCTAGATCTGATAGAAGAAGGTTCAGGTCTCCCACTAGTATAGTTTTACTATCTAGTTCCTCCTTAAGCTACACTAATTTCTCCTTTAGAAATCTGGATGCTATACCATTTGGTGCATACATGTTAAATACTGATATTTCCTCACTGTCTATGCTGCCTTTTATCAGGATGCAATTACCTTCCCTATCTCTTTTAATCAGATATATTTTTACTTTGGCTTTGTCAGATATCATGAGTATGACAACTGCCTTCTTTTTCTCAGTTGATGCCAGTAGATTTTGCTCCAGCCTTTTGCCTTTACCCTGTGTGTCTACCTGTCTCATGTGTGTTTCTTGTAGACAACATAGGGTAGGATTTTGGTTTCTAATCCACTCTGCTATTTGCTTCCATTTTATGGGTGAGTTCATCCCATTCACATTCAGAGTTGTGATTACCACTTGTGTATTCCCCAGCCTTTTGATTTCCCCTCCTACTCCTGCCCTTTCTATTTTTTCTATTTCCTTTTATACCAGTGATTTGCTTTTAATCAGACCCCCTAATCCTCACCCTTATTTTATTTCCCTTTCTGCCTCCTCCTTTTTTATTTTTCTCTTATTTTTTTAGGGTCTATTATATTCCCTCCCCCCTCTCTTCCACCACTTTTTTTACGCCCACCCCACTTCCCCCTTATTTGTCCCCTCTCAACTTCCCTATAGGGTAAGATAGAATTCCATACCCCAATGAATCTAGATGTTCTTCTTTCTCAGAATTGATTCCACTGAGAGTAAGGTTTGAATGTTACCTATTAGCACTCTTTCCTCTCCTTCTTATAATAGTATTCTTCCCCTCCCCCTCCCATGTGCCTCTTTGTGTGGTATGGATTGTCCTAATTTTATTATTTCTTCAAGTTTCTCTTGGTGCAATATTCTATCCCCCTTTTTCTTTTTTTGCATATCATCTTAAACCACTTAGTACCCCAATCTCTACCTATGAATAATTTTTCTAACTACCATGATAGTGAATACAATTTTTGAGAGTTACAAATAACATTTTCCTTTATAGGAATATAAATAATTTGACCTTATTGAATCCCTTAAAGAAAAAAATAAGGAAAAAAATTCCCCCTCTCTTTCTTATTTACTTTTTCATGTTTCTCTTGGTTTTGGTATTTGGATAATTTCCCATTAAGTTTTGGTCTTTTCTTTACAAATATTTGGAAATCTTCTATTTTGTTGAATGCCCATACTTTCTCCCCAGAAGTATGTAGTCAATTTTGATGGTAGGTAATCCTTGGTTGTAGACCCAATTCTCTTGCCTTTCTGAATATTCTGAATTCCAAGCCTTGTGGTCCTTTAGTGTGGAGGCTGCCAGATCCTGGGTAATCCTGATAGGTACTCCTTGATATCTGAATTGTCTCTTTCTGGCTTCTTGTAATATTTTCACCTTAGCTTTGAAGCTCTTGAATCTGGAAATTATGTTCCTGGGGGTTGTCTTTTGAAGATTTAATGTAGAGGGTAGTCTATGGACTCTTTCAATTTCTATTTTGCCTTCTTGTTGAAGAACATCAGGGCTGTTTTCTTGGATAATTTCTTATAGTATGATATCAAGGTTTCTGTTTTTTTTCCCCAGGTTTTCAGGTAAGCCTATGATTCTCAAATTTTCTCTTCTATATCAGTTTTCCAGATCAGTCATTTTCTCAGTGAGATTCTCATGTTTCCTTTTATTTTGTCATTCTTTTGACTTTGTTTTATTCTTGCTGTCTTATGAGATCATTGGCTTCTATTTGCCTAATTCTAGTTTTTAATGACTGGTTTTCAGCTAACATCTTTTGATTTTCCTTTTTAATTTGATCTATCCTGCCTTTCATGGCTTCCAGCCAGTCATTTCTGGTCTTCAATTTCCTTATTATTTCATTTGATCTCTGGGCTTCTTTTTCCAAGTGGGAAATTTTGTCTTTTAAACTGTTATTTTCTTTTTGAATGATTTCCCACTTTTCTTGCCAATTCTTTTCTATCTTTCTCAAAATCTCAGACTTGAACTCTTTAAGAGCTTGTGACCAATTTCCATTTTTTGGAAGGTTTGGGTGTGTTTCCTTGTTTTTCATCTTCTGTTGTCTTCTCTTTAGTATGGATTTTTTCTGCATAAAAATTATCGAGGGTTAAGGTTTTTTCTTTTTTGTGTGTGTGTTTGTGGATTGTAGTTCTTGGGAGTTGGTGGCCATTGCCTTGTTCCTTCCTAGTCAGAAGTCTAGGTGAGGAAGGTGAATGATCTTTGTATTGATCTCCAGAGAGGATTTTGCCCTGAGGCTATTTTTCGAGTCTCTACAGCAGCATCTGTTGTGAGCTCTCCTGTGCTATCTCTTTGCCTGAGCTCTGTGTTCCTCAGCCTCCTGGGGACCCAAGTCTTACTGTTCTCAGGGGTATGTCTGTGGTGACCTCAGATGGCCTTAACTCCCCCGCCCCCAAGAGCCTATAGGTTGTCCATGCTCATTCCAACTCTAACACTGTAGGTGGAATAGGGGAGGAGTGATGACCTCACCCCTTGCGAGGAGTAATTTTGCCCCTTTTTAGTGTGGAAATGCCTAAACTTTGCCTATCTTCCATGCTGTGCCCTACAGTGGGGCCCCTTCACTCATTTGAATTTAGTTTAGTCCTTTTGAGGTGCTTTTTCTTGGTAGGTGGAGAGGAGAGTAAGAATCCCACCTCTACTCTGTGGCCATCTTAACCCAGAAGTCTCTCCTCTGTTTTTCAAGATGAAATTTTGTTACTCCAATAAAAGAACAGGTTTTTGGATTTAGAGTCAGTAGACCTGAGTTTGAATCTTGCCCTGCTACTTACTACCTATTATGATCTTGGCCAAAGTCACTTCACTTTTCTGGAAATCAATATTCTCACCTGCAAAATCAAGAGGTGTGACTAGAAGACTTTTACAGTTCTTTCTTTTTCTAAATCTCTATGATCTAGAAATCAGTGATCTGAGACCCTATGGTCTTAATCCATGCTGAATGCAGATAGGCAGTGTAGATTAAAGAAATCTTCCCTTCTAAGTAACCAATATATCTATTTAACAGGAAATTTTGGAAAACAATACTTGATAGAACATTTTAAATCATAGGAGTTATAAGTTTCATAGTAGTCTAGAGCTGGGGGTTGGAGGTAGACATATGAGGAGATAGGAAATAGTTTTGGTTAAGCATGGCCTTGTGTTGTGTCTTAAATGAAACAAGCTGTGAGACTGCTTACTCTTACTACAATAGCTATTCTGCCTAGACTCTAAATTAGATTCTGCCTTATTGTTATAGTCTAACAAAAGTAATATATTTATTCTTCTCTGTAAGGGGATGGGTAGGGAAAGTAGACTAATTCAAAGCTGACCATTATGAGTATTGAAGAACTGAATAATTCTACATGCCACTTTATTGTCGATATGCTATATGTGACAAGTCAACAAGGATACTTATTAAGTGCTTACTTTATACCAGGTACTATACTCAGTACTGAGAACACAAGGAGAAAGATAGTTCCTCCCTTCATATAAGCCTATGTACCCTACCTCCCAAGGTTATATTATATATAGTCACTATTAATACATATATATGTTTTATATATTCTATTAAATTTAAGTAAAGGTGTTGTCTATATATATTCTATTAAATCTATATAAAGTAGTTGCCTAGATATATTGTTAAGTATATATTCTATTAAGTTTACATAAATGAGTTTTTCATACACATATTATATGAAGTCTATGTCAAGAAGTTGCTGATATAAATATTAAGCCAATAAAAACAGCTTATATTATATGTATATGACATATAATGAGATATTTGTATGTGTATACACACATACACACCATCTTCCACGGTTGTTGTGAGGATCAAATGAAATAATATTTGCACAATGCCTGACAAATAGCAAGTGATAGCTATTATTAGATTTTAAATAGAGAACTCCCGAGACATGAAACCTTCTACTATTTCAAGATGGTACCTTTTTTGAAACTAATAGTCTGAGAGGTTGGGTGACTTGCCTAAAGTCCCACTGCCAGTAGGTACCAGTTGTAGGATAGTGAGAACACAAAATTTGAGGGTTTGAGATTTAGGACTTGTGTTTATTATATTAAATCTTATAAAGGACTGGTCTCTATATATATTCTCTTAAGTTTGCATAAGGGACTTGCCTATATATATTCTCTTAAGTATGTATAAAGGAATTGTCTATACATATATTCTATTAAGTCTACATAAAGGAGTTATCTATGTATATATTCTATTAAGTCTATTGAGTCTATATAAGGATCCCTCTCTCTCTTTCTCTACATACACACACACACACGCACACACACACACACACACATTCTATTAAGTATGTAAAGGAGTTGTCTCTCTATATGTTATTAAGTCTACATAAAAGAGTTGCCTATGTATATTCTATTAAGTCTATATAAAGGAGTTGCTATGTATATATTCCAGTGATGGGCAAACTGGCAAGTGGGCCAAATGTGGCCCCCTGACATGTTCTATCTGGCCTTGGGACATTATTCCTAATCTGACGAATACAATGAGTAGGATACAATACAATAAAACTTGGAAAGAGTTGCCTTAGAAACAGTGACAGATGAGCATTTCCTTTCCTTTGGCCCCCTCTTTAAAAAGTTTGCCCATCACTGATATATTCTGTTAAGTCTATATAAAGGATTTTTCTCTATATATTTCTTTTTTTTTTTGTTTTGTTTTTAATATTTTTAAACCCTTAACTTCTGTGTATTAGTTCCTTGGTGGAAGAGTGGTAAGGGTAGGCAATGGGGGTCAAGTGACTTGCCCAAGGTCACACAGCTGGGAAGTGTCTGAGGCCAGATTTGAACCTAGGACCTCCCGTCTCTAGGCCTGGCTCTCAATCCACTGAGCTACCCAGCTGCCCCTCTCTATATATTTCTATTAAGTTTATGTAAAGGAATTGTGTATACATATATTTTATTAAGTCTACATAAAGGAGTTCCCTATAAATTCTGTTTTCTATATAAAGGAGTTTCTCTCTCTCTCCCCCCTTTATATTATATTAACATAAAGGACTTCTCTTTCTACATATGTTCTATTAAGTTTATATAAAGGGGTTATCTATGTATATATTTGATTAAGTCTACATGAAGGAGTTTCCTTTATATTCTATTAAGTCTATATCAAGGAGATATCTAGGCATGTTCTATTAAGTCTATATAAAGGAGTTCTCTCTCTATTCCGTTAAGTCTATACGTGGAGTTGTCTGTTAAGTATATATTCTGTTAAGTTTACATAAATGAGTTGTCTATACATATTTTATTAAGCCTATGTTAAGAAGTTGTTTACATAGATATTAAGTTAATAAAAGAGCTTATATTCTAATGAGAGGAAAGACATAAACAAAAGCTGAAAAAGTGATAGACGGGTCATGGTAGATAAAGTCTGGAGAAGAATCAGGAACACATCCTGGAGAGGAATGAGACCTGTTTGGTCTGGGTAAAGGTTCTAAGAAGAATTGTCCAATAAGAGGAAGAGGTCACAAGGCTAGAGGGTACTTCTAACATATTCATTCCAGGGCTAAAATGAACTTCCAGAATGAAGAGGTTTCTTGGGAAGAGTAAAGAACTTCTGGAATGTGCCATGAAGAAAAAGGAAAAATGAAGTTAAGGATTAAAGTATGTTCAAATGAAAAGCTTTAGTTGTATCCAGCAGAGGGCAGTGGGACATAAGGAAATACTATCCACAAAAGTTTTTTTTTTTTTTTTTTCTTCAGTGGTTACTTCAGTGGTGAAACATTACACATTGAAAAGAGGAGGTACAATGGAATCTCTGGTATTGGGGACAGGGCCAGTGCCTGTCTTTTAGGCTATTTTAAGCTCTCTGTGTTTTATCAAGTTTTGATGGCATATAGTTATTATGTTGCTTGGTGAGGGGAGTTGAGAAAAGACATTTAACCTACAGTAGTCCAAATCCAGTGAAATTCAAGACATTTAATAAGAGACATCTATTGAATTCAGTGAATAGATGTTATTATATCAGAAAGGGATATTGTCACATTTTGGAAAAAAACTTTATATTTAGCTCTCCGTGGTCCCCATTTTTCTCCCCATTAGAATCATAGAACAGCACATTTTGAAGAGTCATGAGAATTCTTCGAGTCCTGGGCCCTCAATTTATACCTTAGGAAAAGAAGTCCAGAAAGAATAGGTGATGTTTCTCACTTTCTAGACTAGTTTATTTGCTTTGTTTCTGAATCTGATGGGGTATGTATGAACATACTTATTGTCCTATAAATTTGAATTTGTCATTTTTATTTAGCATGATGCCTGATACATACAGTAGTAAGTGCTTAATAATTTATTAATTGTTAGGTTGATTTAGTTTTATTAAGTCTAAATATGGGATCATAGCACTGGAGGGGACTCTAGTCTAATTATCTCATTTTGCAAAGGTCGAATCGATTTCCTAGAGAAGGAAAGAGGAATGAGTTAGTTTCATTCCTAATTCCAACCTAGTCCAGTGTTGCTATCTCTAAACTTTGCAAACTTGTTAGGTCCTAGTATAAAGAATTTCCTGTCATTTAGCAAACCAAAAAATGGGGATCAGAAGGCATCCAAAAAAATCTGTCCAATTCATTGGCTTTTAAGCAGGATAGAAGACAATCCAGAAAACTATTAGGTATTTTGTATTTTAGGTGGCTGGTACATAAGGCCTTGACTTAATAGTAGACAAGAACAATGCTGAGATAAAGTGGATAGAGTATACAGAAATTTTAGTGAAGCATTTGAGATGTTGAATGCACTTTCAAATGAGGTTACTATATTTTTTTTGTGTGTTGCTGTTCGGTGGTTTACCATTTCCTTCTCCAGTTCATTTTATAGATATGGAAAGTGAGGCAAACAGGGTTTAGTGACTTGCCCAGAGACACACAGTTAATAAATGTCTGAGACCAGATTTGAATTCAGGAAAATGAGTCCTCTTGACTCCAAGCCTGGCACTCATCCAATTTACCACCTAACTGTCCCACTATATTGTAGTTTAACTTAAATGTTTGTGTTTTTTACAAGAGACCTCTTACAAAGTGGGAATAATCTATAAATTTTTGTAATATGAATATAAATATAAAGCATATCAATAAAACTTAAAAAAGAAAAAATAGTAAGAAGTGTCTAGTAGAGTGTCTCATGGTTTGTTCTTGTTTTGTTCTTTTTATCTTAAAATGCAGCCAGGTGATACAGTAGATGGGATAGTGGGAATATATAGTCAGGAAGACTTGAGTTCAAATTTAGCCTCAGACGCTTACTAGTTGTGTGATCTTAGACAAGTCACTTAACTTCTGGCTGGCTCATTTTTGTCAACTGTAAAATGGACATAATAATATCTCCTAGGATTGTTGTGAAAATCAAATGAGATATTTGTAAAACACTTAGTATAGCACCTGGCACATAGAAAGTTAATTAACTAACTAATTAATTAACCCTCCCTTACCTTCTATTTTAGAATCAACACTGTATATTAGTTCCAAGGCAGAGTAACATTAAGGGCTAGGCAATGGGAATTAAATGACTTGCCCAGGGTCACATAGCTAGGCAGTATCTGAGGCTTTATTTGAACCCAGGAACTCCCATCTGTAGGCCCAGCTCTCAATCCACTGAAACACGTAAGCTGCCCCCATATACTTATTTTAATAAAAGCATCTTCCCTTCCTTTCCTTGTGTGCCACCTAACACCTTTAAAAATAACTTCAATAAAAATATAAAAAGCACTTCATATTTTTAGGAGCCAAAAAGATGGAAGGAATGGCTTTCACAATGAATGTCGGATATCAATAGACTAGAGTGGTGAATTGAATTTAGTAAATTGGGATTTAATAGGGATAAAGAATAGGGTCACAGAAGAGACCTTGATGATCATCTAGTTAATCCCTCACATGAATGAGAATTCCCCTTAAAATATTCCCAACCAATGGTGGAACAGGTAGAGCATCCATCTTAAATAGGTTGGAATGATTTCATTTTAAAGGCATAGAAAAGTTTCTCAGGATTTGTTTGGTTTGGAGAACCATATGTATAGAAATCCCAGCCTATTGGGAGTTAGTGTCATTGGTTTCCATTGCCTGGTCTAATGTTTTCCATTCTAGTATTGTTGTCCTGTTGATAATTTTTATATTTTTTAATATTTAAAAAATAATAGTATCCTTTTAATCCTGTGTCACAACCATTCTCCCCTTACATTTTATGGCCCATAATTTTTAACTGCATTCTCATCTTGAGTCTGAATCAAGCATGGGGCTAGGCCTGGCCCAGAATATTGGGAACTAGTTGGTATTAATAAACAACAGTGTTTTATAATAAAATTTGTGGTGGAAGTAGTGGATTGATGATATAGAAAAAAGAGAGCCTTGATGGTACCCTGTGATTGCAGTGCTTTTAGGCATTAATGGGGAATCTTCTCAATGGGAGGTTTCTGTCTTGATTGGTGGTTCCATCAGTGGACCACTATATCCAGGCCTAAGCTCCAGCCAGACTTTTCATTTTTTGGCCATTTTAGCAGCTGCTAGGTTCTTCAGACCAGAAACGAAGCCCTGACATTTAACCTTTTCATTTCTGGAACACTGACCCTGGGGTCCTGTTGTCCCAATAATTATTTGTCTCATTTTCCCACTACCTCTAGGTCTGGACATCAGGCACACCACACAACTCCTTGGCCGTCTCCTTCGCCTCTATTACTCTACATTCTTACTTCTTGCCACCCCTCTCTCCCAATAATAATCAAATCAACTCTGCCGTTGCTACTCAGAAAGGTTTGGAAATCTGCTCCCTTGCAGAGAACTCACCATCTTTGTAATTGTGCTAAACCAGAATACTCCCTAGCCATCATTTTCTTATATACACTATCTTCTCTAATCAGAATGTAAACTGTTTGAAGTCGGTCACTATTTTTGCTTCAGTATTTGTATCCCTAGCACTTAGTGTAATGTTTGGCAATATAATAAGTGCTTGGTAAGTTTTTATTTATTTATTCATTCCTAAGGAGGTTTTCTCCCCACCCCAATCTATAGGAACAGTCTGATGGGTACTTGACAGAGTAAAAATGTTGCAAAAAATTAATACCTCTTGGCTCTTACAATTTTAGAAAAGCTAGCTTGCCCATATAAGTAAAATAAAAATAAATTTTCTTTGCATATATCAGTAACTGGAAACAACTATGTAAGCACTTTTGTTTTTTTTATGGATCATGCCTTGCAGACAGAGAGGCAATGCTGTTAGATCAGGCCTGATAGGTTTTGGTGGGGATATACACAGAGATCCTCTTATAGAGAGTTTCCAGTGTAGAATGTGTTGACTCTTGCTCACATTAGGGCTATAAAAGAAGGGCATGCGAGTAGAAATGAGGATGAGAATTGGGAACTGTCAATAAGAGATCTTCAAGTTTGCCCTATTATTATTCTAGAAAGTAGTTGTAATGAAGGCAGGCTTTTACCATTAAAGATTATAGGAGGTTGCAAAAGTTGCAGGAGTCCTAGATTTGGAGACAGAAGACCTACATTCAAATCTTACCTTTAATGCTTATTCCCTAAGTGACTTTGAACAAATGATTTCACCTTCCTGAGTCTCAGTTTCCTCATCTGTAAAATTAGGAGTCAGACAAGGTCCCTTCTAGCTCTAGATCTATGAGTCTAATAATAGTAAAATGTTAACTAACATTCATGTAGCACTTTAAGGTTTGTAAGGCAATTTATAAATACTATATTATCACAATAGCCCTGGGAGATAGATGCTATCATCATTCTAGTTTTATACATGAGGAAACTGAGATGGAAAGGGGTTAAGTGATTTGCCCACGATCAAACCATTAGCAAATATGAAGTCAGATTTGAACTCAAGTCTTCTTGTTTCTAGGACTGGCATTCTATCTACTCTATCACCTCGATGCCTGGTCTATGATTCTAAGTTTAAATAATGGTCACGGACTCATTAAAACAATTAATAGTGAGGTTGTGGGCTAATGGAAGCATCTTAGAGATCTTATTTGTAGAGTTCCATTGGCTAGGGGACCTCACAAATGAGTTGCTTTGGCAAAACCAGTTAAATCAGCTAGTAACCCCAGAGAGGGACTGTCCTTTGTCCTTTTTAGATGATAAAGATGCAATCTGGAACCTTAAAAATTAATTCCCTATAAAGAGTTCCTTGCTGAGGGTCAGCAAGGGAGGGATTAAAAGCCTTAAAAGAGATGGTTTTGGTGAATTTTCCCCTCCAGTGTCATGGAAATCTAAAAGGATGAAGCTTGTTTAGGCTGAGACAACAGCACGGCATCATTATGTGCCAAAACAGAGCTCATTTAGAAAATCAAGGAACAGAGAGAACTGGGGCAAAACACACATGTGTGATTTTGTGGCACTTCACTAAGCCTGAGGGAAAGAACAGCAAAAATAATTGGCAGAATAGAAAACAACAAAAACAAAACCTCTTGAATCCATGATGGCAAATCTTACCAAAGAAACAATGGAGAAAATAAATGATTGGGAATACAAAACAGTGGTACCTTGGTACTCATCCTTAATTTGTTCCAGAAGGCACGTGGAATACCAAACAAAATTTTCACATTAGGAATAATGTAAATTGATTTAATCTGTTCCAGACACTCAGAAAACTCAGATTTTTGAAGGCATTATGTGCCTTACTGGAGTTGAATTTTTTTTACTAAATAAATTTTAATAACACACAGACTTAAAAAACAATAATTAGATTAAATAAAATAATTTTAACTTAACTTTACCTGTATTGCAAGTTCATGGCCTAAGGGGGTGGTGGGGATGAGAAATGTTATTGTCTTTGAGAGTAGTCCCCTTCTGCCCTTTTGGAGTTCTTTTTCTTTTTTCTGTTCCTTATAACCACTGAACCTTGCTCGAGATTCACCAGGTGTAAGCTTCAAAAGAAACCTAACCAATGATGTTTGTTTTTGTTTGCATTTCAAAGTTCTTCTAAAGTGGGAAATGGTCAGGTCATTTAATAGATTTACAAAGCTGCTTGTTAAAGCCTTATCAAGATGATATTTTTCAACAAAAATTTCCACTTCTACTCATATCGCACACATTTCTTTGACATCCTCCTTTATCTCCTCCTTATCTGAAGAAAGCACCCCTGCCACTAGCTGTTGCTGCTCCTTTTGAAGTTCCCGCAACTTCTCAGTGTTGAAGTCATTTTTATATTCCTGAACTAACGTGTGATCCTTTGTTTCAGCAGGAGCAGGCATACACTTCCCCAGGTTGCAATGCCAATAAGTTCTAGCAAGCACATCCAATGCCAAGCAAACATTGAATATTGTAATATTTTTTCCTCGTTGAAATGTATTGAAAACCAAATTTGATGAGTTCTGAAACCCTGTATGAAGAAGTGAAGGACAATCTGGAAGAAGAGAAGCAAAAAGTAACAACATTATTAAGAATATGATTTCCATGCAAGCAAAACATATTTATCTCAAAGATGGGCCACATAGAGATAGTATAAATATTATTGGTCTCTCAGAAGAAAGCAGTGAATCCAAAAACCTGAATACTACAATGAAAGAACTAACATAAGAAAAGTGCCTGGGATTTCTGAACCCTGAAAACAAAGTAGTAATTAACAGGATCCACAGATCGTCTGCAGAAAGGGGTGATATTGATGGGAAATCTATGCTTCAAAAATCTAAGAAAAATACTGGTTAAATTTAGTAATTGCACTTGAAAACAATGAATTCTTCAAACGACTAGGGAATTACCTTCAAACATAAAGAAAAGGAAATTTGAATAACATCTATTCTGTACCTACCAGAAACTGAAGGAGGGCACAGAATAATGTAATTCAGTAGAGAAAAGGAGCTTAAGATACAACTCAAGTTTATCTACCTTGTGTATCTAAGCCTAACCATTAATGAAAAAAAGTTGTATGTTCAATAAAAAGAGAAGTATCAGAAACATTCTTACAAAGAAAACCAGACCTGAAGAAACTATTTGCTTTTCAAATACTCCAAATAGCAGAAATAAACAAATACAATAACAAAGGACAACAATAACATAATAATTGAGAGACCATTTAAAAAATATCATTCTAAATACATACAAAGGAGAAAGAGTGAAAGCTGAAGTTAAATAGAAGTGAGGGTAGAGAAACAGGTTTGAAACATGGACTTAACCTTACAACGCTCTGCCTTACAGGTGAATTAAAGTATTTTGGGGGACTAAATTACAGAATAAGAAGGTAAATTAAAATGGAGGAAAAGAAGGTAGAGTGGAATACATGACTTATCCTAACCAAGTCAAAAGTTAACAATGAAGGAAAAACAACTCTTGTTATTTTCAGGAAGAAAGCCTGCAGGAGAATGGGTAAGAAGGCAAAGGGAGGGATTGAAAAGGTGGGGGAAGAAATGGAGACTTCTTGTTTTAGTAGAGGAAGTAGTAGTACCTCTGATGACTGCTCCCATGAGAGAAAGGAGATTTTTATAAAGAGGCATTGGGGTAGGGAGTTCTTACAATGTATATAATCTGCAGGATTTAAAGCAATTATTCATTCTGTCTCAGGAGAAGAAGAATCAATAATCTTGGACAAAAGTGACACTCAAGAGAGTAGGAAGGCATAGATCCAGAGAAGACAAATGGGGAAAAATGACTTTGGGGAAGGCAAAAATTAATAATGAAATGCACAGTCAGGAACATAGGAAAATTCTTATCATGGTATAATATATCCTTTCTATCAACTGTAGAGATTAGTATTACTAAGACTGAGTTACAATAGAAAGTAGGAGCTGGGAACAATATCTACCAGGTAATATAACACAGATACTCTTTGGTAGAAGGAACTTAAAATGGCTAACTTAGAAACTTTAATTCCATGAGGAATATAGAAAATAAAAGAGGATTAAATAAGTATAAGGGCCATGAATCAAAGAATAAAAAGTCTAGAATAGACAAAGGGAAAATAAATAATAAAGGAAATGAAGGAAAGAAATTATTTTTAGAAAAAAGGTACAGAAAATGAAATAAAAAAACTAATTAGCTGAAAATAATCAGGTTTATGCCCTAAAAAGAGATTGGGATCTGGGCCCATTATCAATTTGAACACGATAGTCATCATGCTGTGTTGTAGGCAGCAACAAATTAATTCCCTTAACTGAAGACGATATGGCTACTTTTGTTCAATGATGCTACTCATGTCAATTAGAGTATCTACATTTGAAAGAGCAGTATGTTATTATCTCATGTGGTTCTTGACATGCCACTGATTGGAAAATTAATTCTATTTTCCCTCTTCCCCCACCAGAATTCAAGAAGTTTGCCTTTACTACAACTGATATTTATTCAGCACATGGCATTGACCTCATACTTAAGGGCACTTACAGATCATGTAAAATTCAGAAGAAATGTTGCATCTCCCAAGGTTAAGTGCCTCAACTGAAGTATGGCTTTTTTTTCTCCTGAACCCCTTGCAAAGCATTAAAAAAGCATAATTGTGCCTCCTTCTTACCTCCTTCCCCATTATATTCCCTCCCCCTTTTCCCCCTGGCAAATTCTGAGAGTAAACATGACTTGGTCCGCTATTCTGTATGGGAAGTCTTATATTCCTATATTGCAGACACTCCAGCGTTATATTGTATGTAAATATTGGGTTGGAGCTTGGAAAAAAATGGAAGAGAGCTTAAGTCAGATAAGGAACATTAAATATAATCCCATTTTCTACATTAAAAACTAATTTTCAGAGCAGTAATTTGTAGGAGGCAAATAATCAGATTATTTCCTTTATCTCTAAGTGTTTCCCAGATGGAAAAGCACCTATAATAGTATATTATGCAGTATGACTTGGATGCACATCAAAACCATTAGCTTACTTTAAAAGCTCTCATTGGAAAGATGATAACCAGAGTAAAGATCATTGCCACCCTCTGAAGTTGAATTTTAACAAGGTAAACGGAAATAAATGAAAACCAGCAGCATATTTTGGGCTTGCCAATCACACGTGTCTGATAATTCATGATTGCTTGTACAAACTCAGGCTATGGCTGAGCAGCCATCCAAGGGTGAATAGGAAGGGCATGCAATAAGAAATCAGAGCCAGGAAAGAGGGGGCTAGATGAGGTAGGAGATGAGATAAAGGTTGGGGTGGGGTATTACTTCTCTGTTGGCTCCACATTAGCCATAGAGATCCTTTCCCCTTGTGAGAAGAAATGTTCTGGAATGCAGAGATAGCTGTTTAGACACAGACACTGTCATTAACCTACTGTCTTGTCCTGCTGAATTTTCTCAGATTTAATAGTGCCCATAATCTCTACCTGTTGTGGAGGCTGTGCTTCAGCTCCTTCCCTTCAGTTATGATACTAAGGAAATGCTCCAGCATGATATGGGGAGACATGGTTCACCAGTCCCTAGCCAGATGCTATATTGAGTGGAAAGAGTGATTGACAAAGGATCAGTCCCTTTGTAGCTAGTTAGTCAATCCGTGAACAAACAATTATTGTTTATGATGTGCCAGTCACTTATTACTTGCTTAACCTTGTAAAAGTCTCACCACATTTCTAGCCTTAGTTTCTTTATCTATAAATTGAGGATAGTATGACTGCTATGCTTACCTCTCAGGCTTGTTATAAGGAGCAAATAAAGAAATATCAGTAAAGGTTGCTGTAAAATATGAAACACCATATAATATAATAATGAGGACATCCTCTTGGGAACTTCAGATTTCTAAAAAAATAAAGATCATATGAGAACATATCTGTAAGACACTTTTTTTAAACTCTTATATTCTGTCATAGAACTGATACTAAGTATTGGTTCCAACACCGAAAAAATGGTAAGGGCTAGGCAGTTGGGATTAAGTGACTTGCCCTGGGTCATACAGCTAGGAAGTTTATCCTAGGAAGTCCATATATGAACCCAGGTCATCTTGACTCCAAGCCTGACTCCCTATCGATGGTGCTATCTAGCTGCCCCCTGAAAAATACTTTCAAATCAGTAAAGTAAAATGGAAATGTCAGCTTTCATTATCATGACTAATTAAACTAAAAATAATCACTTTGTGTACCCCTGTTTCCTCCCTTGCAAAATAGGGATAATATTATCTAATCTGCTAACTTCACAGATTTATGGTGAGGATCAAATGAGAGAGTGTGTGAAAGCACTTTGTAAACTGTAAAGTACAATTACTGATGAACATATGTACACATACTCTCATACACATATACATTAGATACACAAACACATGCAGATCTGAATCAAATATATGTATATAAGTGTATGTGTGCAATGCATAATTTATATCTATATGTGTATGCATATACATTTGCTTATGCATGTGTACATATAGTATGTATATGTTTAGATGTATCTGTGTATATGTATATGTATAATGTGATTTCAGTAGTTAAGATAATTCCTGGTGAAGAAATGCAGATTTTTAAAATTTAAACTTTGAATCTCCCTCAGAACCTGGGCTAGTGCTATGAATATAGTAGGTACTAGTTTGTTGGATGATATCCCTGCCATTAACTCAAAGGCATCCTGACCCTACAGGAGGAAGGAGTGAGTCTCTTTATGCCTTTGTCCTTGACTTTTAGAGTCACAAAAAAGGATTATTAAAAGGATTTGTGTTGAAGAATATTTTCGAAGACCACAAGGCTTGGAATATGCTATTCAAAAAGGCAAGAGAACTGGGTCTACAACCAAGGATCACCTACTCATCAAAACTGACTATATACTTCCAGGGGAAAGTATGGGCATTCAACAAGATAGAAGATTTCCAAGTATTTGGACAGACAAGACCAGGACTAAATGGAAAGTTCGATATCCAACCACAAAAACCAAGAGAAACATGAAAAGGTAAATAAGAAACAGAGGGGAAAGAAAGAAAACTTATTTTTAAATTTGCCTCTTTAAGGGCTTCAATAAGATCAAATTATTTGTATTCCTATATGGAGAAATGTTATGTGTAATTCTCTGTAGTGGACTCTATTCACTATTATAGTATCCACTATTATAGTAATTAGAAGAATTATTCACAGGGAGAGGTTGGAGTACTAAATGGTCTAAGATGATAAGGGGGTGGGTGGGAAAGGGGGTGAATAGTAGAGGACAGCAAGAGAAACTTGAATGAATAAGAAAAATAGGATATTCTATTACACACAAAGAGGGCATGGGAAGGGGAGGGGATGAATACTATTATAAGAAGGAGAGGAAGAGAGCAGTAAGAGGTAATATTTAAAACTTACTCTCAGTGGAATTAACCCTGAGAGGGAAGAGTAGCTATATCCATTGAGATATAGAACTATATCTAACCCTACTGAGAAAGTCAGAAGGGATAAACCAAGGGGAGGAGAGGAATGAGGAGGTCAAAAAAGGGAGGGGAGGAGAAGGGAGAGGGAATTCATTAGGCCTTAAAAATAAAAATAGGGCAATAGCAAGGGAGGGGATAGAAAGGGTAGTAAATGAAGGGAGGGCACAAGGGTTACTGGTTTAAAAGAAATCACTGGTTTAAAAGGAAATAGCCTAAGAAGAAGGGGTAGAACTAAGAGAGGCTACAAAAATGTTAGGAAATACACAACTGATAATTATAACTCTGAATGTGAATGGGATGATTGATTATACTAAATTAAAAAGCTTTTGTACAAACAAAAACAATGTAGCCAAAATCAGAAGGGAAACAACAAATTGGGAAAAAATCTTTATAACAAAAAATAAATATAACAAAAAAAATATCAATAAGCACATGAGAAAGTGGTCTAAATCTCTAATAATTAGAGAAATGCAAATCAAAACAATGTTGAGGTATCACCTCACACCTAGAAGATTGGCTAAAATGATAGTAGGGGAGAGTAATGAATGTTGGAGGGGATGTGGCCAAATTGGGACATTAATACATTGCTGGTGGAGTTGTGAATTGATCCAACCATTCTGGATAGCAATTTGGAACTACGCTCAAAGGGCTATAAAAGCATGCCTGCCCTTTGATCCAACCATACCATTGTTGGGTCTGTACCCCAAAGAGATCATAGATAAACAGACTTGTATGAAAATATTTATAGTTGCGCTTTTTGTGGTGGCAAAAAACTGGAAAACGAGGGTATGTCCTTCAATTGGGGAATGGCTAAACAAACTGTGGTATATGCTGGTGATGGAATATTATTGCGCTAAAAGGAATAATAAACTGGAGGAATTCCATGTGAACTGGAAAGACCTCCAGGAATAGATGCAGAGCGAAAGGAGCAGAGCCAGAAGAACATTGTACACAGAGACTAATACACTGTGGAAAATAGAATGTAATGGACTTCTGTACTAGCAGCAATGCAAAGATCCATAACAGTTCTGAGGGATTTATGGAAAAGAATGCTACCCACATTTAGAGGAAGAACTACAGGAGAGGAAACACAGAAGAAAAACAACTGCTTGAATACATGGGTTGAGGCGGACATGATTGGGGATGTAGACTCGAAACTACCACACCAATGCAACTATCAACAATTTGGAAATAAGTCTTGATTGATGACACATGTTAAAACCAGGGGAAATGTGCATTGGCTATGGGGGAGGGGAGGTTGGGGGGTGAAGGGGAAAGTAAGAACATGAATCATGTGACCATGATAACTTTTCTAAAAAATAAAAATTATTTAAAAAAAAGAAAGAAAAAAGAAAAGCAAAAACAATGTTTGCCCATCACTGCCCTAGAGGACAGGGATTATCTCATTTATATTCATTCCTATGGCTTCATTCACTCCCTCCACATCTGAGACTCTTGGATTTTTTTTTTTTGTGCAATGAATGAACCTATTTGAGAATCTGGTGTCAGTCTATGCACCGTTTCTCAGAATAACATAAAATTCATATGATTACAAAGGAATCCAACTGTATTGAAAATAGTTACCAAAATATTTAAAAATGCCCAACAAGTTTATGAACTCTAGGTTAGGACCCATGTTCTACTCAGATCACCTGCAAATCCTATCAGCAAATGTATCCTTCCACATCTCCACACATATTTAAGATAAGTTTGATTGGGGTGTCCCAGTGACATCTGAATGAAACATTGCTCCAAAGCAGCTCATTGTCTTTCTTCTCAATTCTGTTCCTCATTTTAAATCAATTATTTCTGCCTATGGCATTCTTACCATCACTTTTTCCTTGTTTGTAATCTTGGTGTTCTCTTTGGACATAAGAGCCGAGGAAGGGGGAAGAGTCAGTCAATGACCAAATTTTTTCAGCTTTACTTTGGCAATATTTCTTCCATCCGTTTTCTCATTTCTATTCCCATTGCTATCACCTGGCATAGATTTATTAACACCCACTTGGTCTTTTGTAGTAGTCTCCTCATAGGTTTTTTTGTCTCCATTTTCTCTCTCAATCTATCTTTTATGCTACTGCCCAAATAATCTTTGTCACATGAAGATCTGATCATGTTACTTCTCTCTTTGAAAATTATCCTGCCAACCCAGGAAATTTCAGACTCCTTTGCTGTCATTCAAGACTTTCTTTTTTCTTTTTCTTTTTTAAACCTTTACTTTCTGTCCTAGCAACAACTCTAAGACAGAATGGCAATGGCTAGGCAAATGGGGTTAAGTGACTTGCCTGGGGTCACATAGCTAGGAGGTGTCTGAGGCCAAATTGGAACCCAGATTCCTGGGTTCCTCCTGGAGTCCTCCTGACTCCAGGCTTGGCACTCTATCCACGATACCTCCTACCTGTCCTAAGACCTTCCCTATCAAAATCATCTCATATCATGCTATTCTATGCTCCAGATCAACTATATTTCTTTCTGTCCTCTGAATATACATTTATCTTTTGCTTATGTAGTTCTCTTTGTTTAAAATACTCTTCCTCTATCCCTCTACCTGCTGCATTCTTATTCAAAATTTCATCTCCAGGTAGCATTTCCTATCTCTTCATTTCTATTCCCAGGTGTTGGTGTTGTTTGCCCTCAAACCATGTCAAAACACTTTGTTCTGTAACTGTTTTTTTAAACCAGGCCTGTGATTTCATCTGTGTGTGGAACTCCAAGTAAGGAGGCTTCTTTTAATTTTTATTTTGCTTTTTTTCTTAGTCCAAAGTATCTTTTTTAAAAATTTATTTTTTATATTTAAACTTATATATTTGTTTACTGGTTACATTAAAATACTCTAGTAACTCTTTTCTTCTTTCTCTTCCCCCATTACAGAAGACATCATTTGACAAAATGGTAGATGTATATATGTACACATATATATGTATATAAAACTATGCCTTGCTTATTTCTATTTATCAATTATTTCTCTGGAGGTGGACATTCACAAGACATTCTTCAAGCAATATTTCTGTTGCTGAATAAAATGTTCTCTTTTGAAGATTAACATTAACACTGCAACTGATAATCATAGAGAGTTTTCCGAGTTTGCTGGGAGCTTTGGTGGCTTCTTCCATGTTTATATAAACCAATACATATTAAAGAGATTAACCCAGATCTTCTTAACTTAGAGAACAGCTCTATTTATGACAACAAAGTTGCTTCTTAACTCTCTAATTACTTATGCAATATTTATTATAGATATTTGTAGGGCTGCCTCATCCTACTGCTAGACTATAATCTCGATGAAGTCAGGGACTATATCATAGCTAAACTGTATCTTTTTCAGAACAGTGCTCTGTAAACAGCAGATACTTGGCAGCAACATTTATTATTGATATTTGTAGGGTTATTTTATCCCACTGCTAGACTATCATCTCAATTGAAGTCAAAGCCTATGTTCTAGCTACACTTTTTCTTCTTCAGGCCTAGTACAGTGCTTTATAAATAACAGATACAACACAGTAAATGTTATTCTTGGCAGTTTGGTATATTGGTATATTACTGAACTTGGATTTAGGAGAACTAGGTTAAAAACCTGGCTCAGACACTTATTAGCTGTGTGACCATGGGAAAGTTACTTAATATCTCCCAGTCAAAGTTTTCTCATCTGAAAAAATGGAGATAACTATCTTGCATTCCCTATGTCAGAGTTATGAGGAAAACATTTTGTAAACTTTAAATAGACATATGAGTAAAAATAATTATTGCTTTTTTTGTTTTAATATATTTACTATCCAACAAGACCATCCATTTCAGCCATCTAATCTTTTATCCACCGTGCTCTCCAATAGCAACCTACTACATCCCATACATTAACCTTGGCTCATACTGTTCATTTCATAGAGGATCCTCTCCTTCCTACTCCTCTCTTCTTTTCCAATACTTATCCATTATCTCCTTCAAGACCTGACTTTTTGATAAAAGCTATTAACTCAGCCGGGAAAGCTCCTCCAATCCTCTCCTTATTCGATACCAGACTTCATTACTTAGTTAAAGTATTTATCCAGGGAAATATTCAAAACAGGAAAGCATAGCAAAATTACTTGGGGAATGTCATCCACATAATCAGGCTTTCCAAAGTTATCCTGCTCTACTTCAAAGTGTTATCACCTACAATCTGGGGCTCTTGCTTTCCCTCCTTTCAAACTATTTAGCTTAGTAATCACAATAGAATAAGCCAGTATACCCCCAACATAGAAATTTGGGTCTTTTTTCTATTTTCTACTCCTAGCATATAACCTCAAGAGTGAGAAAGATAGGAATTTGTAAGTTACTTCTTTTTTGATCCATTGATCAATTTTTCTTTGTCTTCCTGATCATGGAAGCAGCTTTAATTATGTGAAAGCCAAAAATAATCATATTTAATTGCATATTTTGTTTAGTCAACCTAACTTTCTGCCCCTCCTCAACTTCCTTTTAAATATTTCAGTTGAATTTAGGTGATATAAATACTTGTGGAGGAGTAAGTCATAGCTTATTTTCAAATTAAGGCTACTAAGATGAGAATATACCCAGAGAATATACCCATAGTTGAAAAATTCTGAGTTATAAAGGCATTTTCCTTCCAGATATTTCATTCGAAGTGAGTTTGGGTACAGTTTTGCTTTTCCAAACATAAATGCAGATCAATATAAACACTACTGTAACTATGAATGATGTTTTCTAGACTTCAAAATAGTATGGAACATTCTCTATCTACCAAAAAAACCTCCAAAGTATATTCATAGACTAAGAATTTCTGAACAAACAATTAGTAAGTACAAGCAAATCTAGACAAAATGTAAAAAGAAAAAGATGTCTTTTTAAATTAAAAAAAATCTTTTTTTGTTCTTAAAGATTCTGCTTTCTTTCAACTATCTGTAATGGTGGGGCACCAGGGATATTGTTATTATTATTATTAAAATGTACCCTAAATGCTAGGTCCAGCACTAATAATAAATTAATTGCTAAATAACGCTCACAACACATCTCACTCATCAAGTGCCTAAAATCCTATATAACTTAATTATATATATACACACACATATATGTATATTATTATTGAGTTTATACATATATATTATAATATTATTACATATTATCGAGTTTTATATATATGTAACTCAAAGAGTTAACACAAAGAAAATCAATCACCTGGACATATCTAACAAACATATTTTTGTTATTGTATCCATCTAATAAGAGTAGCTGCCATCAGTTAAATGAACAAATACATCACAACCTCAGTGTCAAAATTGGCAAAGTTGACTAATCTGCACATAATTGATTGACATTAAGCCAATTCATAGACATCTGCTGAGACTAGGGTCCATAGTAGGATCAGTTTACATATTCAGATGCTTTTGTTCATTGCCATTCCTTGTAAATGAAGATGTAATGTTAAGTAATAGGATACACAAACACATATTCTCATCAAATATGTATTTTTTTGGGGGGGAGGGAAGGATGGTTCTGATCCTTTCAGAGGAAAAAAAAAGGAAATGAGTCTAAGCTATTTCTTCCCATAGGCAAAGAGGAAAAGTATAGACAGTGCTAAGATTTGAAAGACAAAACATGTATGCAGTCAAATTGGGCTTATCATCCTCCTGCTAGGTAAAATACTGATCATCCGTTAAAAAATGAGTGCATTAATCTTTGAAGAAGGAAAATTTGCATTTCTATCATGTGAAATTACATCTACGATAAGACATTTTGTTGTTGAAGTAACTAAATGTATTTTCCCCTCAAAAACAGTTTTAAAAAGATAACTTCAATGCTTGCCTCTTGAACAAAATGAAGCAAAATCATTTGCTCTCTCAGGATAATAAGTTTTTAGGAGTAATTGTTCTTCAACAGAGATAAAAAGCCCAACTCTTAACTGCCTGATTTCCTAGATACTATTGAAAGCAATACAATTACATTTATAGTAATGGATATGGTTTTTTCCTGATAATGATCAGGGGTCAAGAGTTCAAAACCCACAACAGAGCATCCTTTGCACCTTTGAAGGCAAAGAAATGACTTAAAGCTCAAATTTTCTATTTCCAACTACATTTTTTTACCCTGACTACAAAAGGGAATATGGGGAAACAGGGGGTCCACATTACTCTCCATAGATCACCTTTTCTCTGATTCCTTCTTCTTTCATCAGTTTTTACCTCCTCCAAATGAGCTTTCTTCTCCCTAAGGAGGAGCAGTATCATTCTAAATTATCTCTGCACATAGGAGACTTGTAATATGGATAAATGAAATCTAGAGATAATCTTAGACCTTGCTTCAGCTATTTTTGTTCTCTCTCTTTTAATACACATCTGTGATGTTTAAAATGCATTCTGAGAATACTGCCTGCTAAGGGCAAACTACCACCAACTGGAATGGGTAGAAGATTCTTCTCTATGCCGTGTTATTAAACTAAAGCTAACATACAACTGACTAATGTTCAATAGTGATTAGTTTGACTTTGTTTACCCATTTCAAGTCAGGGAAGAAAATATCAGGGGTTTAGATAAAACAAAATGTTTACATGTTTTGGCATATCAGCAGGTCCTCATCTCTGTTTAGGATAGAGTAGAAGGTGGGGTCAGTAGTACAGAGCAAAGTAACCCTAAAGATAAATAAGCCAGAGCAGGAAAAGCCAGAGAAACCAATGAGATAATTTGCCTGTTTGAGGTCTTGCTATCTAGCCATCTTTATATGGATCAGTGTGCTGCTTATCCCCCTTATTTCAACCTCTCAGCCGCTACTCTACTTCAGGCAAAACAGTTGTTTATTCCCTTGATTCCTGGACTACAAGGGCCCAACATTTTATTTCCCAGCTTTCCATATTCTTTTCTTACTTTTCTAAGAATAGTGTATCAGACTTTACAAATCTTAAAAGGTGAAGATACTTTGAATTGGCCATATGTAATATATAAAAAGTGTCTAGAGGTGATGCTCTGAATAGAATGTTGGCGCTGGAGTCAGAAAAACCTAAATTTGAATCCTGCCCCTGACACTTAACTTACTGCGTATCCCTGGGAAAATCATATAAACTCCTTCAGCCTTAGTTTCCTCATCTGTAAAAACAGAAAAAGGATAATTAACATCTGACACAGAAGGTTGTTGTGAGAATCAAATGAGATAATACTTAAAGTGTTATATAAATACTATCTTATCATTATAGATGTATATATTAAATATATTCTGTGTGTATAAGCAGAGAGTATGAGTAGTTAAAGATTATTATTTCATATTTTAAGACTTTAAGATATACTTATGAATCTCTGGAAGCTATAGATGGATAAGTTCCAGGTCTGCAGCTGAGTCCCATAATGTTCAAGCATGGTGTGATTATTTACTCCAAGATGATAGAAACATTCGTATGTCATGAGACTTCTGTTCTTGGTCCCTGTACATTAGATCCATTTATTCATTATGTGTTATAACTGGCTTCTGCCTGTGACCTATAAATTTGGCTGCTGCATGAAATCCTATTATGTGATGTTTTTATTTTGTTTCTGCATCCTTGCTACATGTGACCCTACTGCGGGTGACATTCATTAAGTTCTTTTGTTCTTTTGAACTGTATTATGTGCTTGAGACAGTTGCTTATGATGATTATAAGTTAATCTGTGTACTTGTAAAATATGTCTAGAAATGACCTTACACATTCCATATATTTTTTGGTCCCTGCAAATTCTTTACTGAGGAGTGATGTGGGTGAGAATGTAGAAAGACCAAAGCTCGTGTACTGGCTAGCACACTCAACAATAATATATGATTTGTTTCATTGACATGTATAATAATGCATAATAAAGGCAGAAATATGGAAGTCAGAATAAATCTGCTTCTATAATTTATTTTTTTTAATTTTATTTTTTTAGAAAAATTTTCCATGGTTACATGATTCAAATTCTTACTTTCCCCTTCACCCCCCTAAATCCCACTCCCACCCCCCATAGCCAATGTGCATTTCCACTGGTTTCTTCATGTGTCATCAATCAAGACCTATTTCCATATTATTGATTGTTGTACTAGGGTGTTCGTTTTGAGTCTACATCCCCAATCATGTCTGCACCAATCCATGTGTTCAAGCAGCTGTTTTTCTTCTGTGTTTCCACTCCTGTAGTTCTTCCTCTGAATGTGGGTAGTGTTCTTTTCCATAAATCCCTCAGAATTGTCCTGGATCATTGCATTGCTGCTAGTACAGAAGTTTGTTACATTCGATTTTACCACAGTGTATCAGTCTCTGTGTACAGTGTTCTTCTGGCTCTGCTCCTTTTACTCTGCATCAATTCCTGGCCTTTCCAGTTCACATGGAATTCCTCCAGTTTATTATTCCTTTGAGCACAATAGTATTCCATCACCAACAGATACCACAATTTGTTCAGCCATTCCCCAATTGAAGGGCATACCTTCGTTTTCCAGTTTCTTGCCACCACAATGAGCGCAGCTATAAAAATTTTTGTACAAGTCTTTTCCCCTATGATCTCTTTGGGGTACAAACCCAGCAAAGGGCTGGATGAAAGGGCAGGCAATCTTTTAGTGCTCTTTGGGTATAGTTCCAAATTGCCATCCAGAATGGTTGGATCAATTCACAACTCCACCAGCAGTGCATTAATGTCCCAATTTTGCCACATCCCCTCCAACATTTATTACTCTCCCCTGCTGTCATTTTAGCCAATCTTCTAGGTGTGTAGTGGTACCTCAGAGTTGTTTTGATTTGCATTTCTCTAATTATTAGAGATTTAGAACACTTTCTCATGTGCTTATTGATA
>NC_058130.1:199118716-199207992 GCF_016433145.1 Gracilinanus agilis
CTTCCTTCCTTCCTTCCTTCCTCCCTTCCTTCCTTCCTTCCTTCCTTCCTTCCTTCCTTCCTTCCTTCCTTCCTTCCTTCCTTCCTTCCTTTCTCTGAATGCTGATCTTTTGTGATTTCTTTTCTCCTTTCACATTGCTCTTGATATTCATTTTAACCTGACCCTAAAACTATTTAGCACATTTATCATCAAACATGTGTGTGTATGCATACACACATATGTAGGTATATATCATATGTTCAAGAACCATATCACCATATTCTTATGCTTTAATGTCTTTTATCTCAGTTATAGATATTTCTCGTAATGTCACACATGACAAATTATCCAAACCATTTGAATTCATTTGATGCTTATACAGTTTTAAAACCCCTCACCCTCTGTCTTAGAATCAATACTGTGTATTGGTTCCAAGAGAGAGGAGCAGTAAGGGCTAGGCAATGGGAGTTAAGTGACTTGCCCGGGATCACACAGCTAGGAAGTATCTGAGGCCAAATTTGAACCCAGAATCTCCCATCTCTAGGCCTGATTCTCAATCTACTGAGCCACTTTGCTATCCCTGTTCATACATTTTCTTCTGTAACTCTTTGATGGAAGCCTTCCTTTAGATCTGTTGACATTATATGAGGAAAAAGCATGGAGCACCTAAATTATCTGTCTCCTCACTTTCTATATGACTGATCCACTTTCTTTGGTGTTCATATTTATCTTTGATGATTTACTTTATGCCATTTCTTCTGTGAGATATTGCAGCCTACTCATACTATTATGCATTGCTGATTTAGTGACCTACAACTTTAATTCTTTGAACAAAATGGTATTCCATGACCCATAGATAGCCACATAGCCTCAATGGAAGAATTTTGATGTTAAAAAGGACCTTTGTCTTACTGAGAAAGATGAGGTCATTAAAAGCATTGTACTACCTTCTAGGAGCAATTCAGCCCAAGCACATCTTTTGTTCAAATCTGGGCCTAGTTTGTTGTCCATTTGTGATATGTGTCCTAGATATAGGCATCAATGAACTAATCTTTTAGGTGTCCATTTGATTGTGCATCATATTCTGAACAGCAAGAAATTCTTTATCAACTTGTATGATAGTTTTGTTTTGACTCATCGAATTATTTTAAATCTCATTTAGCAGGCACTGAAATTTTCTAGCGCTTGATATAATTAGAATGATATCCACAAATAAGAATATATTGGAGGTGCAGCTAAATATCTCAGTGGATAGAGTGCCGTTGGGAGGACCTGGATTAAAATCTGGCCTCAGATATTTTTTAGCTGAATGATCCTGGGCAAGTCACTTAGCCTATTTATCTAGTCCTTGCCCTTCTGTTTTAGAATTGTTACTAAGATAGAAAGTAAGAATTAAAAAAAAAAAAAGGAATATTTTAGAAGATCTCAACAATGTGGTACTATATTGGGAGTGAGAGGACCTAGATTCAAATCCTGACATTCCATTTATTATTTGTGTGGGCAAATTACTTAGGCCTTTTCATATCATCAGTGGGAGGAATAAGCAGGCATTGAGATCACCCATAAGATACACACCTACATAAGGGAACATTTGTGGCTTAGGCACATAAGTGGAGAGTAACTCACTTCTGACACTATATAGTACTCCTGAAGTCATCTGGTAATATATCCTTAATGAATCCATTCCCTTCCTTAGTATAGCATCTCTCTGAATGAGGTTCTCTGTTGATGACAAGGTGACAGCTGGGCGTAATGACTGCTGGCATTTTGCTCAGCTCATGAAGATATTCTGTGGCATCTACTTTGAGCATGTTACTCAACTAATCTCTGCTGGGCAAAGAATCTCAGATAAATGTTGATCCCTGTTACTATCTTCTGGGCTCATCATCTCTTTGGGACATTTTTTCTAGAAACATAAAATTGGAAAGAACCTTAAAGAAGATCTTGTCTGGTCTCTTCTAACAAGTGAAATAATTGAGACTCATAGCAATTAAGTGACTTGACCAATGTCATGCATCCAATTACTTCTATGAAAATGATAAAAGTTTCTATTGAAGTCAAAATAATGTCAGCTTAATCATGTCGATGTTTCTTTATTAATTAGAATAAATAGACAATTAAAAAAACCCCTTACTTTCTGCCTTAGAACCAATATTAAGTATTGGGACCAAGGCAAAAGAGGAGTGGGGTCTGGGCAATCAGGGTCAAATGACTTGTCCATGGTCATATAACTAAGATCAGATTTGAACCCAAGATTTCCCATTTTCACGCCTGGCTCTCTATCCACTGAGCTACCTAGCTACCCCACAAAGGGATAATTTATTTGAATTTGCCTTCCTATTAGAGTATAAAGTGTAGACTTGGATTCAGACTCAGAAGATTTATGTCAGAATTCTGCCTCTGCCACTTGCCACCTGTATGAACGTTGACAAGTCATTCACCTGATTGAAGTTTCATATTCCTCAACAGTAAAATGGGAAGGTGGGACTAGAAGATGCATTATTTGCTCTATGCTTTGCTGAGAGCATTTCATTTTCAAGAACTTCCTGTCCAACAAAACATCTGTATTTTCTTATGTTTGGGGAATGAGAGGAGAGTGATGAAGAACTAGTTTCCTAAGCACAAGTCATTCCGTCTGCTTCCCATTCTCTCTTCCCTTGATTTCAGATTTGCCCTCTCAGGTCTTAATTTAGTCTTTTCTCTCCTCATTCTAGCTTTAATAATCTTTTCATCATAGACATTTTCCTCTAATGCTGTTTCCATTTTCTTGCACTCAGAGAGACCTGGATTTCTCTAGAAGACTCTGAATCTCTGGCTGTCATGTCTAGTACTGGCTACACTTTCTCTCATGTCACTTTGACCAAACCTCTAACTCTGGATTTCTTCCACTATTCTCATTCTTAAAATATACTCCTGAATTGTGTTGGTGGAAGCCATTCAATCATGGCGATTAGATGTGAAACAAATTTATATTTTCTGTTCTCATTTGGTCCTCACTACAGTAAGGCAATTCATTTACTCTTTTTTATTATATTCTCTATCACAGTTCCCCAGCAGAAAGGGGAGCCTTTCTTCAAACCTCTCATTTCTCTCACTCTTTGCAGAAAATATTGTCTCATACTTTGCTGAGAAAATTTTAGCAACAGTCACCAAGATCTCTCTCCTCTCTCTATGTGAAAATTATTTGACAAGTTCAGTTGTGTTTTAATCTTTGTGACCTCATTTGGCGTTTTCTTGGCAAAGACCCTGGAGTGGTTTGCCATTTCTTTCTCCAGTGAATTTTATAGATGAAGCAACTGAGGCAAACAGGGCCAAGTGACTTGTTTAGAGTCATATAATTAGTGTCTGAGGCCATACTTGAACTCAGATCCTCCTGGCTCCAGGTCCAACATTATCCACTGCCCCACCTTTATCTCACATTATTGCTTTTTTTTTTTTATTCAAGTCTCTGACAAAGAGATGCCTTTTCTCCTCATTAAGTCACCCCTTTCCTTCTTTCCCTTCCCATTTTCTTCAACTGATTTCCCCTTTGCTAATAGATAGATGCATCTGGGTGGCACAGTGGTTAGAGAGAGTAACTTGGAGTCAGAAAGAATTAAGTTCTAATCTTGTCTCAGACACTTACTAGTGGTGTAATCATGGGCAGATTACTTAACATAGTCCCTCCGTTCCTCATCTATAAAAGGGGGACAAAAATAGCACCAATTTAAAAAGACTATGAGAATCACAATGATCCTAAAAATGATTAAATGAGTTAACATATGTAAAGCATTTTGAAACATTTAAAGCACTGTATAAATGCTAATTATTATTATTATTTTTATCAAGGAATAGGTAAACATCAAGCATTTACTATGGATTAGGCACTGTGCTAGTGCTGGGGATTCAAAAACAAGAAATAAAATGGTCCCTACTCTCAAGGAACTTAAAATCTAGTAAGGTAAATAGTACATAAAGGGGAAATAGAAATTGGAAGAAGTATTTGTTGTGGGACAAGACAGCTCACATGTAGGCGGGGCTGACTAGAGAGTAGAATAGATGAAGAAGAAAATGAACATTTTGGCTCAAACCTTTGATAACAAACAAGGCAGTTTTGGCCAAAGGATCACCAATTATGGAATTGTCCTCAGGGTGGATTCATTATCCTCTATGGGAAAAGGCAATTGATGTGGAAGAGGGCCAGACTATTCAGGTCCCCCTACCTTGTAGGGAAAATTACTGCAGGGAAATGGGAAATCCTGGTCCTATCACACCTTTATAACTTGTCTCGAAATTATTTTTCCAAAATTATTTTCCTTCACTCACTCTTTGATTCAGTCAAATTGGTCTTTTTTCAATCAACCTTGATCCTATCAAACTTGATCTTATTCCTCCCATATAATGCTCCTTTGCTCTTCTCTGTGTCTGTAGGTTTCTTCATCACTGACCTTTTCAAGTGCCTAATCTCTTTCAAAACTGGCTTCTGTATAAGACCTTTCCTCATTCTTCCAAATGCTATTTATTTTCTCCTAAATTACTCTGTCTCTGTGTCTGTCTCTATCTCTGACTCCCTCGACATGTTTTGTATATTTACATGAGCACATGTTTATATGTTGTCTTCTCCTTTAGAACACAAACTCCTGGAGAAGAGGGATTGTTCTACTTTTGTTTCTGTACTCTCAGTGCCTAACACAAAGCCTGTCACATAAAAGGTGCTTAATAAATGTTTGTTGGTTGATATACACAGAAACTGTGTGACATCTTCCATGCCCCTTCCTGAAAGTTACATAGTACATGATGTTGGAAAAAGATCCCAGTTGATCTGATAGATTCATACTCTTTTCTATGATGGGCAACTGAAGCATGGACCTATTGTTTACTTTTCCTCCTTAATCTTCTCAAGGAAAAAAACACCATAAAAAGATATTAGAGAAATGGGTTTGCACGAATTGAAAATGAATTCACGATAATTTATTAGGTGAATTTTAATTTACTATTATTTATTAAAAAAGAAAATATAGTGTGAGTCACATCTATCTTGGGCTCCATCCAAAGAACTTTAATTTCTTTTCAGATCTAATCTGTAAAGCAATCTTATGACATGGATCCAGAGAAGATCATTTTAGCGAGAGTGTATTACATTTGAGCTATAATACTGAGTTGTATAGATAGTCTGATATCCTACTGTAGGGCACAGTACCTGGCACATTGTAAGCACTTAATAAATGTGCCTCTTTCTCTGTTTTTCCCTATCTACTTTGTCTGTCTGTCTGTCTATCTATCTATCTATCTATCTATCTATCTATCTATCTATCTATCTATCTATCTATCTATCAATCTATCTATCTATCTATATTTTTGAAAACTTGCCTTGCAAGTTGATTTGTCATTGTCATTGTTGGTGGAATAATTCATTTCACAGAAGTGAGTTTTCCAGATAATTAAAAGTTTTTTGAGTGCCAAAACCTGTTGAGTTTTAATAACTTTTCATGATTTAGAAACTTTAGATTTAAAAAATCTTTCAAAATATGTTGCATATTTCTGGGCTGGAAAGATATCTCTCCTTTGAGTTCATGCGGTAGGTAACTGCTGCTAAAACAAATCTATTACAACACAGAAATTATAGAGGTTAAAAAACAAACAAAAAATTTGTGCTTAAGCTTAGGTTCAAATCTCTCTCCCTTTCTCTCTCACTCAACACACACACACACACACACACACACACACACACACACACACACACACACACAAGTAAAGCCAAATAGAGGCTAAGATTCCAACAAATTCTATTGTAAACAAAATTACATCAAAATGACAGAGAAATAATTCTTTTATATGTTGCAATCTTGTATATTCCTTAGGCCATAAAAATGAAAGACAGATTCATAATCCCATACTTCCTTCAATGTCATAAAAGTTGAATATATTCATAGAGTCACAATCTCATATATCCCTAATGAAACAAATCTAGTTAAATGGACACTCCGATTACTGATTAAACACTTGGTTTGCAAAATCCTGCATTTATAAAACTACAAGGCTAAAGAAGTCACAAGGGACTAATTGAGAGGAAAGGATTTAATGCCATAAAGAGCTGGTAACAGGGAAATTCTTCCATGAATAAAATAGTTTGGGAAGGTTTTTAAGATGCCCTTTCTCTTTTTTCATTTCTTATCTCAGGAATGTCAAGTCTTCCCTTACCACTATTATTCCATGAATTAGATTTTGGTGGTGAGGTTAATATTAACAGAAGACAAATTTTCAGTTAACCAAAAGTTGCAGAAGGAATGGTCCTGAAGGAAATAAAAAGAAAAAAAATTCCTATTATACTTCCCTGCTTTCTCAAATAGAAAATATTGAAAAAAATTTTAAGTTTGCATGCGACCTGGGTTTTTTATTTAGAACATCTGCTCTACTATTCTTCTGAAACAAAGAATACTTTTTACTTTTTAGAGTTTTCTTTTTCTTTTTCTTTTTTGTTGTTGTCTCCTTTGAAGTCAGGCTATCAGGCATAACCTTTCCTCTTATTGTGCTTCTCTCTAGCAACCCTCTTCTGGTTTGCTGCTTTAAAATTACTCTGAGGTGAGGAATAAAATATCCAGATTTGTTAATAAGCAGGTGTAAAAAATTATAAATTTCTGAATAAAGACCAAAAGCATGGACTTCATTTCTAGGGCTCAGAAACCTTTTTTCTGTTTCAGATTCTGATTTCTGGATAAGTGGGGTTCTAAGGCAGAGGAGCTATAAGGACTTAGGGAATTTGGGATAATTGACTTGCCCAGGGTCACACAGGTAGAAGTGTTTGAGGTCAGATTTGAATCCCAGGAAGATGAGTCTTCCTGATTCCCGGCTCTCTATCCACTGAGTCACATAATTGCCCCTATAGCAACTCTTACAGGTGGATTAATATAGTGGTATCAAACTCAAATAGAAATGGATCCCTGTGGTAGCATATTGACTTAGAAAACCACATTTTAACATTATCTATGTTGTTTTGTATTTTTGGGCAACTAGGTTGCATATTGGATAGAGTTCCAGGTTTGGAGTCAGGAAGGCTCATCTTCCCGAGATCAAATCTGGCCTCAGATACTTACTAGCTGTGACTAGTATAGGCAAGTCACTTAACCATGTTTCCTTCACTTTCTTTATTTTTAAAATGACCTGGTGAAAGATGGTAAACCATTTCAGTATCTTGGTCAAGAAAATCTCAAATGGGGTCACAAAGAGCCAGACGTGAATGACAAATAAAGCAATTAAATTTTTGTTTATTTTATGAAACATTTCCAAATTATGTTTTTATCTGGTTCAGGCCACACTGAGAGTTTTCTGGCCCAAGTTTGACATCTCTGGATTCTACTTTGTGGAAGATGAGTGGAAATTAATATCAGTGCAAGGAGTAGCCACATGAGTGAACTCAGGATTATTGAAACATCAGTATGTATCAGCATCGTAGCCTCATTATTGTCTTCAGTAACCTACCTTCCAGTAGTATTTAATCAACTCTTACACTCATTCCTCCTCAGTTTCCCCTGACCCAGGGACCCTTCCTCCCTCTGATTGTAGTGAATGGAGGATGGACATCCATTAGAAAGCCTGTTCCAGTTCCTTCATTTAAGGAGAGGCCCAGTGGAACAGGGGCTGCTAAGTGACACAGTGGATAAAGCACCAAGCCTGGAGGCAGGAAAAGCAAATCCAGTCTCAGGCACTTACTAGCTGTGTGACTCTGGGAATGTACTTAAAAAAAAATTGCCTGCCTCAGTTTCCTCTTCTGTAAAATGAGCTGGAGAAGGAAATAATAAACCTCTCTAGTATCTTTGCCAAGAAAACTCCAAATGGGGCTATGAAGAGCTGGACACAACTGAAAAAGGACTGACCAACAACAAAGGATTTATGTAACACTTTAAGATTTGCAAAATACTTTGGGCAGCACAGTGGAAATAGTGCCAGGAAGAACTGATTTAAAATATGACTCCAGATATTTACTAGCTATATGACCTTGGACAAATCATTTACTCCTGATTGCCTCAGTTTCCTCATCTGTAAAATGAGGTAGAGAAAAAAATGGTAAACTACTCCAGCCAAGAAAACCCCAAATAGGGTTATGAAGTGTAAAATACGACTGAAAAATAACTAAACAACAACAAAATCCAGTAGAACAGGAAGGGCAGCATCATAATATGGATAGAGAATCAGCCCCAGAACAAGGAGAACCTGGGTTCAAGTCCTTTTCACATATACTGGATGGGTAACCTTGGGCATGTGGATTACCATCTCAGTTCTCTTGGCAACTCTCTAAGACTTTAATTTGCAGACAAAGTACCTACTTGTATGGTAAAAAAGAGCTTTTTATCCAAAGAAATCACAAGTCCAGTCCCTAACACAGAGCAGGCTAAAACAACCATTAATTGTTTGCTCATCGCTCAATAATATCTGTTAGTATCTACAGCCAAACACTGTACAGCATCTGCAGAAGACCTTGTCTTTGAAACTAGCAGCTCCCAATTCCAGGGACTGACATTCTACCAGAGATGACTCACAGAGATGGAAAATAGTCCTGATGAGAACGATCATGTGGCATCCCGGTCCCTTTAATGAGAATCATGCATGTTCTCATTTCCCTGTTAAAAAAAACCTCTTTCCTTGTCACTGACCGCCACTCTCACAGCCCTTTTGGCTGTCTTTCTCCTGTACTGTATTCTCACTTCTTTCCTATAAATCTCACTATTTCTATTTTCTGCCTACTATTTAAATTCGGCCTGGCTGCATGACTTCACTTTCCCTTGTGATAAAATCTAACACTCATGCAGAATTGGAAATGGAAAAAGGTGGTTGTTTTTCCCCCTCTTAATTGCATTAATGTCTACTCCTAAAAATCCTGTGTTAATTGGCAATATCTTCATGCAGCCTGCTCCCTTACTATGAGTTAGAGTCCATCAACTCGGTGTCTGGGGTATCCTTCTTTGGGAGGATTATATCACAGCAGGGAATATTTTATAACTTTAAAAAATGGATTTTCATGGATTCTGAGAATAGGAAGCCTGATGAAAAGCAGACATGTACACAGGCTACCAAGAGGGAATTAGAAATTATTATTATTATTTTTTTGCTTTCATTGAAAAGGAAAAACAAATGTTAATGATGTTGGCAATGTTATTTTTATAATGTCAGGGGGGAAGGGAATAAGCATTTATATGGCACCTACTTTGTTCCAGACACCGTGCTAAGCAATTTCTGTCTCTCTTTAAAAAAAAAAAACAAACCCTTACCTTCTGTCTTAGAATCGTATCTTCTCTAAGGCAGAAAAGCAGTAAAGACTAGACAATTGGTGTTAAGTGACCCATCTAGAGTCATATAGGTAGATTTGAACCCAAACTCTCCCAGCTCTAGACCTAGCTTTCTATTCCCTGGGCCACCTACTGCTGAATTTCTCAGTGGATAGAGTACCAGGGATAAAGTCGGGAGGTCCTGGGTTCAAATTTGATCTCAGGCACTTCCTAGCTACACCATCCTGGGCAAATCACTGAGCCACCTAGCTGCCCCACTAAGTACTTTCTACAAATATCTCATTTGATCCTCACAATGACCCTATTAGGTAGGCACTACTACTATCCCTCTAACTAGGTGATTCACCGAGGGTCATATAGACACTAATTAAGTTTCTGAGGCTGGACTTGAACTCAGTTCTTTCTGACTCCAATTCCATTGCACGTGCTACCTAGTTGCCTCATTGGGCTTCCTAGGATGTATATATTTTTGTGGCGCGTACATCTGTCTGTATGTGTGTAAAGGATTTGCACGGCATGTGTTAAGGATTTTTTTGTGGAGTATATAGGAGTATAAAGAGGGTATATAGAGAATAAAGGGTGTATATAGCATATAAGTGGCTTTTTACAGCATATATATGTATGCATGTGAGGGACATGTGCAAGGAGTTTGTATGGATGCTATATGTGATGAGAGATATATGATACATGATCAGTGTGTATGTGTGTGGCATGCTGGTAAGGGTTTTGCAGTCCATATACGTGTATGTGTATGTAAGTGTGGGTTGTGTGTAAGGAGTTTGTGTGGCATATATTTGTGTGGATAAAGGGAGTATATGGTAGGTATAAGGGTTTGGGGCATGTATGCATGCATGTGTGTATGTGTTCACATGCATGTGTGTGCATGTGCATAAATGGGGTGCAGAAGGCATGTAAGGTTTTTTGTGTGTGTGTGAGTGCGTGTTTGTGTGCATGTGTATATGCCAGATTAGGGAGACCAGGGGAGAGTCACAAGAAATATTTCCTCACTTAACAATCTAGTTACATTGAGTAGAAAAGGGGAACCCAGCCTCGTGATTATACTTGATCAATTTGGCATGAGTGAAAAAGTCAATTCAAAGCACAGATATTTTTATGTGTCGGCAGAATCACAGCGGAGCTCTTCCGGGTCTCTGTCCTTAGCAATGAGTCCTCCACAGCGCTGTGTGTGGCCAGCTCTGTTGCCATGTGGAAAGGAGGAATTAGGGATGTTTTGTTTGGAGGAGAGAAAACTTTGAGAAGGACAGGGTAGCTGTCCTCATGAACTTGAAGGTCTATCCTAGGGAAGAGGGTCTATGTGTATTCAATTTGTCCCCACAGGGCAGAAAACTAGGAGCAACACATTAGAAGAATCTGGAAAGAGGGAAACTTAAGCTCACTCAGTGGAATGAACTGCCTCGGGAGTCAAATCATATCAATAGGTATTTTTAAAGTATCTTCTTTGTGCCCTGCACTGTGGTAAGCCCTGGAGAAAAGAAAGGCAAAAGACAGACCTTGCCCTCCTGGAGCCCACAGTTTAATGGGGGAGATAATATACATTCAATTATGTATAAACCAGATCTCTCTCTCCCTCTATGTATCTATGTAACTATAAAGACAGATTCCCTCCCCCTCCTTTCTCTCTCACCCTTCCTTCCTCCCTCCTCCTTTTCTACCCCTCCCTCCCTCTCTATATCTCTATCTTTGTCTCCCCTCTTCTCTTTCTGTCTCTGTCTCGCTGTCTCTGACTCTGTCTCTGTCTGTCTCCTCTCTCTTCTCCCTCTCTCCCTCTCCCTCTCTCTATTTCTCTCTTCTTGTTCTTGTTCTTCTTCTCTCTTCTCTCTCTGTCTCTGCCTCTGTTTCTCTTTGTCTCTGTCTCTGCCTCTGTCTCTCTCCCTCCCTTACTCCCCCTCATCTGTCTCTTTCTCTCTCTGTGTTTCTGTTTCTGTCTGTCTGTCTCTGTCTTTCTCTCTGTCTCTGGTCTCTCTCTAGCTAGGTGGCACAGTGGATAGAATGCCAGGCCTAAAGTCAGGAAGATTCAGTCTCTGAGCTGCAATCTGGCCTCAGATACTAACTAGCTGTGTGAGCATAGGCAAGTCACTTAGCCCTGTTTGCCTCAGTTTCAACATCTATAAAATGAACTGTAGAAGGAAAGGCAAGCCATTCCAAGAAAATCTCAAATGTAGGTTCCGACACAAAGAGACAGATATGCCTGAATAACGACAATAACAATCTATCTGTCTCTGTATCTCTATCAATCTATTATTTATCTCTATCTCTGTCCCTATCTTTTTATCTCCAGAATATATTGGAGATAATTCCTAGATAATAAAGGAGATTAGGAAATGCTTCTAGTAGAATATGAGATTTTAGCTGAAACACAGAGGAAGCCATGAAAGCCAGGAATCCCAGAGGAGGAGTTTTCCATTTATATGAGGTGTTGCAGTAAAGGCAGGAGGCACACTTCTTGGGTATACTGGAGAGGAGATTCTTCTTCAGATTAGATGGGCCTTGGGGGTTCTTTCAGTTCTGGGGCTCTTTGATTTTGTGAAATAGTTGTTTAGTTCTCAAACTTTCTGCCAGAGGTGAGAAAGTCTGTAAGAAGGCAGGATAAAAAGAGGAGGGAAAAGCAGGCCTTCTTTAGAGAGAAAATGCAAGCTTGTTCTTCTGGGACATCTTCTTTCTACCATCCGGCTCGAAAAACCTGCAGAATCACTTTAGTTTTATTTTTAAAAAGTCCTAAAATGATTTTATTGGTATTTTGTTTTTTACATTGCCTACATTTCCCAATGTACCACTCCTTTCCTCTCCTCCTGCTTCCTCCCACCCCTTCTTCTCAGAGAGTCAGCACTTAAGACTAAGAATAAAAAGCTGGAAAGGAAAAAAAACCAAACAGTTCAGCAAAACTAACCTACATATCAAAAAAGTCTAACATTATATGTGGTGTTTAATACCCAGAACCCCCTTCCTCCTCAACGAAGCACCTTCTAAGTCTTTTGGGGCCAACCTTGGTCATTATGATTTTGCACCATTCAATTTCAACATTCTTTTGGTTCCTCTTTCATTTATACTGTTGTAGTCAACCCTGTTTTCCTGCATCTGCTCACTTCCCTTTGTATCACCCCTTTTAAGTCATCCCCTGGTTCTCTGTATTCAGCATATTCTGAATCCACTTTATTTTATTTTTAAAATTCTTATCTTCTTTCTTAGTATCAATTCTAAGACAAAAGAGTGGCTAGGGCTAGGCAAATTTCCATTAAGTGACTGGCCCAGGTTCACATAGCTAGGAGTATCTAAGGTCAGATTTGAGCCCATGTCATCCCAATTCTAGGCCTGGCTTTCTATCCACTATGCTGCCTAGCTGCCCCTCATATTCACTTTAAGCCCTCCTATCTTCTGCCTCTTAGAATCTCTGGCTCTCTTCCAGGAAAAGCTCATATACTAACTCCCATCAAAAGACTTTAACAATTTACCTATTTTTTTTAGTGCTTGCTTACTCTATCCTCCTCACAGTTTAATGTGCATAGTATTCTGTATTATATTGCATTATATCATATCATATATTAATTACATAATTAATTATTATATTACATAGTATAAGAGTTGGACCTAGAATCAGGAAAACTTGAGTTCATGGGGATGGCAAATCTTGCTACCCAAGCAGCTCAACAATCCATTAAAAATTTTTTTTTAACCCTTAACTTCTGTGTATTAGCTCCTAGGTGGAAGAGTGGTAAGGGTGGTAAGGGTGGGCAACGGGGGTCAAGTGACTTGCCCAGGGTCACACAGCTGGGAAGTGTCTAAGGCCAGATTTGAACCTAGGACCTCCCATCTCTAGGCCTGACTCTCAGTCCACTGAGCTACCCAGCTGCCCTCAACAATCCATTTATAATGAATAATCTTTGAGACTCTCCTGGGGCACTGAGAATTAAGTGACTTGTCCATGGACATATAGCCATAATGTGTCAGATAGGATTTGAACTCAAACCTTCCTGAATACCAGGGTTAAAATGCTTATTACCTATGTGACCCTGATCAGGTTACTCAATAGCACTCAGTCTCAGATTCCTCCTCTGTAAAATGGGGATAATAATATCAACTCCACTCAAATGTGAGGAGCAAATGAAATTCATTTAAAGCACTTTAAAAATGCTTAAAACACTTAATAAACTAAGTGGTAGTGATGATAATTATTTTCTTTAGCAGAACAGAAACTCCTCAAAGGGATAGTTTATGTCTATAGTTTGTTTCATATTCTGCAGTGCCTAGCATAGTACCTTGAACATTAGGAAATGCTAAGAAAATACTCATCTTCAAGCACTAGAAAAAATCCTGGAGTGGGGATGTGTTGAAATATGGTAATTCAACTCTCAAATAAATTTGAAATAATGAAGGGCTTGCATTCCAAAAGGGTCTAAGGAAGAAGAAGAAAGGAATAGAAAGAACAGGAGGAGAAAAATGGAGAAGTAGATATGTGGAAAGTAGTGGGGGGAGAAGAAGAAGAGGAAGAGGAAGAAGAAGAATGAGGAGGAGAAGAAGAAAGAGGAGGAGGAGGAGGATAAAAATGAGGAAAAAGAGGAGGAGGAGGAGAAGGAAGAGGAGAAGGAGGAAGACAAAGAGTTGGAAGAGGAAGAGGAGAAGAAGGAGGAAGAGGAGGAGTAGGAGAAGAAAAAGGAGGAGGAGTAGAAGGAGGAGAAGGAGGAGGAGTAGAAGGAGGAGAAGGAGGAGGAGGAGAAGAAGGAGGAAGAGGAGGAGGAAGAAGAGAAGAAGGAGGAAGAGGAGGAGGAGGAGAAGAAAAAGGAGGAGGAGTAGAAGGAGGAGGAGGAGGAGGAAAGGAAGGAGGAAGGGAAGGAGGGAGGAAAGAAGGACATAAAGGAGGGAGGAAAGAAGGAAAAGAATCAGAAGAAGGAAGAACAAAGAAAAAAACAAAAATTAGAAGGAAGAGGAGGAGGAAAGGAGAGAAGAAGAGAGGAGAGGAGAGGGAAGAACTGATAGGAAAGAATTTTAGATAGCATAGTAGGTTAAAACGTATGCCCGAGGACTAGAAACTTCCATAAGATTTGCTTTTTTATTTTTTATTGATAACTTTTATTTTTATATTACCTACATTTCTCAATATATTTTACCTCTCTACCCTTCCTGAGACCCATCCCTTACAAAAATAGAGAAAAAATGGTTCAGCAAAATGACATGAATACAGTGTTCTACACTCACAGTTCCCCATTTCTGCAGAGAAGAATAGAAGTTCATTCTTATATCTCTTCTTTGGGCCCAAGTTGGTAACTATAATTTTACATCATTCAGTTTTGATTCTTTTGTTGTTATTCTGGTGTGACTGGTCTCCTTCAGATAATTTAATTTAGAGCACTGGGTATTTAGGGGATCTCCACCTTGGGTCTAGCTGCAGTGGGGAAGGCATTCCCTGTCAAGTCTTGAGATTTTAGCTTGAGGGAGATAGCTGTCATTTAGCTATTTATTCCATTTTCTAGCAGTAGGTGGTCACATAGTCATGTCACCCTTTCCTCCTAAGTTCCTTCAATTAAACTTGAAAAAAAACCTGCATAATTTCTTTACTCTTTTTAGGAAGCAAATGAGGACAAGGATAGAAACTCCCATTTAGTAGAAGGCAACCTCCTACCCTGTACCACGTGAACACAGTTGAGAATGTTCAATTTCTCTTCCCCATGGTGCCTTACCATCCTTTGACAGTCACTTCATCACACATGGTTTATTTGATTAAAAACTATCACGTATCAAAGCAAGAAATAAAAATGAAGCAAAGATTCTGTGAGGAAGGAAACCCCATGTATTTAGTGCTTGTCTCCTATGGAGAGATATGCATACATCCCAGATACAAATGACATCAGTCTCACCTTGTTAGGATTTTGTCTTCCTATTTATTATTCTAGCATTCATGACTGAGGCACTGTGGGTCAACCTGGCTCTACAGGGATGTGAACAAATGATAGCTTGAATTTGTAGGGCTTAGAAACCACATTTGCACAGTTTGAGGAGGAAATTGTGATGGCAAGTTCACATGGAAAACCTAAAACCTGGATTTGTAGTTAGAGGTCCTGGATTCCAATTTGCATTCCACCACTTACTACTCAAGTGACCTTGAATAAATCATTTCATTTTTCTGGACCTCAGTTTCCTCATCTGGAAAATGTAATAATAATAAAGACCCAGAGACCAATGTTTGATAGGGAGGAGATAGAGAGAGAGAATTTATATGGTGAGACTCTCTTCTAGCTCTCCCCTCAGGCCAAATATACACTGGGAGACTTTGAGGGGATGTCACCCCAAAACTGGGTGACCTGGATGGTTGTATCACCCCACAGGAGTTGGGGGTGAGGCTTCCTTATAAGATGAGGCATATGGTACCCCAATCTGATTCTGAATGAAGGTGGGGTTCACACAAGCCTCCCTCGAGGTCAGACAACTTCACAGCGGGTGGTCTGGCTCCAAGATGGAGGCAGCCAGACCAAGCTGTGGTTCCCTTGCCCCTCGTTGTCTCTCTGGCACTCCTGAATGCTATCTGACTAATGAATGGCTTTTATTATTCGCAATTCAGGGGTTAAGGAAAGGGGTGAAGAGCAGAGGGATTTTGGAGTGCCCTCTTCTCTATTTCTATGGTATCCATCACTCAGGAGGGAACCTTTGGGATTCCCAAGCTCCTTCTGTTTCTATTTCTGTCCTTTTCTATAATTGTAAGTTTTTACTAAAAGGGGCCTCTCAGCAAGTATTTGGGTAATAGGAGAAGGAGACTAAGAGATTGTTCCCTAAATGAAGTCTAAAAACTTAGCTAACTCAGTTGTTGAAGTCTTGATTGATGAGAAGCAATGGGATGCCTTTGACCAGGGAATCAGGGTATCAATGTCCAAAAAAAGATCCTTAGGAAGCTCTCAGGACTGGATCTGAACAGGAATGTCCTCCTCCTCTCTCCTCTCTCAGTCCTCCCCTGGAAGACCTCTCCTCTGGAGAACTTCCCAGAAATCTCCTCTCTGGTCTCTCAACTGTCAGTAACTGTCACCAACTGTCAGCCACTCCTTTTCTGGCTCCTTTTGTCCCATCCCTCTTGCACAAATCCCATCCTTACAAAAATTATAGGTGAATCCATGAGTCATTTGCATCTGCTGAGATAATAATAATAACAATAATAATAATAATAATTCTCAAAAAAACACAAAAGGAAATTGCAGCTCTGCTGCTATTTTCTCTTCTTCTTTTCTGGGATTAATAAAAGAGTTTTGTGGATAGTGGTAGAAGTGACTCAAGCTAAATTTCCCTGAAAGCAACATCTTGATTCAGCAGAGAGAATACTAAACCTTGAGTCAAGAAAACCCAATCTATATGTGTATTCTGAGGCAAACAGGATTAATGACTTGTGTAGGGTCACACAGCTAATAAGTGTTTGAGGCAGAAATTGAACTCAGGAAGAAGAATCTTCCTGACTCCAGGTTATATACTCTATCCATAGACCACCTAGCTGTTCTGCAAGAAGGCCTAGTCTCAAATCCTACCTAAGGCATTAACTGTGAGCCTAGGTGAGTCATAACCTCTCTGGGCTTTGGTTTATCTCCTTTGTAAAAGGATTGGACTTGATGATTTCTAGAATTCTTTTCAGCTCTAAATCTATGATCCTGTGATATCACTGAGGGCTTTTGGTCTTATATGGGGTCAGAGGGCTGTGAGACTATTGGTTTTTTGATTCTGATATTTAGATTCTTCCTACTCTCACAAGCCAAACAATTAAGGAACTGGCAAGAATATTGGCATGGATGCTCCTTTCAAATTGATATCCTTGGAGGAAAGGGAACCTAGACTTATCTGTCTTGCTTGAAGAAAGGTGGAAAAGTAGAAAGAGGGGTGGATTTGGTGTTAGAATACCTGGGTTCAGAATCCTGGCTACCTGTGTGAATCTGGCTTACCTGGAAGCAAATGATTTGTTACTTGAACAAATAATTTCTTTGGGCATCTGGCTCCTTATCTAGAAAATGACAAGATGCTCTAGGTGATGATTTATAAAATGAGAGTCATCTTGAAGGAGTGTTCCAATTCTAGGTTCTATCATCTTAGGCCAGTGGTTGTTTGATCTAGGAAATAGTGGGACTTGGATTCAGGAAGATCTGAGTTCAAATCTTGATTCTGATACCTTCTTGCTGATTAAGTCACTTAACCTCAGTAATGTCCCAGGCAAATTTCAAAGGCATTCAGTAATAGATGGGATGCTGAGCTGCATGGGGAAGGGACTTGCTGCACCTTTGAATTCACAGGCTCTGACTGAAACAACAACAAAAAGCCAGTGAAGTCCCATGCACTAGTGAGCTGGTTAATTTCTATTGCTTTCATAGCAAGACAGAGCCATTATTAAGTCTCAGAGATTCATTAGTCATTGTCAGAACAGTTTTATTGAGATGGCTATTACTGCCTATTTAACTTCTCAGATACCAATGCTGTTTTATGGCTAATTGTTACATTAATTCATTCAGTCTTGATGACTTGTATTCAGTTCCAGCCGGGGCCCACCCAGTGAGCTACCCACCAAATGGGACCCTGGCTAAAATTCCCACAGAAGATACTCCCATCATAAATCAAGATGGTCTGTTATGAGATGGTAATAGGGACCACACTGATTTGCTTTGGGAGTCTGAGAAGATCTTTTTAACCTTTTCAAATGGGAAAGCACTAACTATAAATCTGTACTGATTATGTACAAAACATTTGGATTATACTAGTGACTAGAGGGGGGCAGTGTGGTGTAGAGGGCAGTAGCCTGCCTCAAGGTCAGCAAGTCCTGGGTTCTAGTGTTCCATCTGATCTATACTAGTTGGGTGATCATGGGTAAGTCACTTAAATTCTTAGTGGCCCAGGCAAAATTTCTAAGGTGACAAGTTATAAATGAATTGTCTGTCTACATAAGTGGAAAGATTTTCTGAACTGAGAGTTCCTCAGACCAGGGTTTTCCATTTTGGTGTGTGCATTGGATCTCTTTGGCAGATGAATGGAGACCTCTTCTCAGAAAAATGTTTGTTACCACATTGGTAATGAAAGAAAATCCCAATTTCAGTTAGAGATTAGTAAATCAGGCTGTGATTTTTTCCCCCTTCCATCTACGTTCATAGATCTCCTGAAATCTATCAAGTCATGGACTTGAGGCTAAGAAGTCCTGTTCTAAAGTGATGAAATCGTCAATCCTGATGAAAACAAAAATAACAAGCCATGTACATATATACGTAATCATGGCCGTAAAATATAGCCACAATGATTTCTTGAGGATTTGGCAACTAGAAAACTCTTAAATGTTCTTTGTGGGAGCGGGGGAGAGGGGAATAGAAAATAAAGGATGTGGAAATAGCACCCTTATTTTTGCATGAATATAAGATGCAGTTAGATGATGCAATGAATGGATACACTGCTGGATCTGGGTTCAGGAACATCTGAGTTCAAATCCAGCCTCAGGTACATGTTAATTGAGCAACCTTGGCATTTTATGCCTCTCAGCCTCAGTTTCCTCAACTATAAAATAAGGATTGTAATAGCACCTATCTCTCAGGGTTGTTGTGAGGATCAAATGAGATTATATTTGTAAATTGCTTAGCACAGTACCTAATACGTAGTAGGCACTATATAAATATACATTTTTTCCTCCCCCTCCTTCTCTTTTTCCCTCCTCTTCCCCTTCCCCTTCTTCTTCCTCTTCTTCTTCTTTCTCCTCTTCATTATAGTTCCTGGCATATTAGTAGGCACTATATAAATGCTAGGGATTATTATTATTATGAAAGATATATTATGTTAATAATAATACACCTAGGAGGGAGTTTATATAACTTAAAATTTTTTTTTGTTGCCTCTTATTTTTGCATCATGGCCATTTCTTATTAACATTGCTCTTCATACCAATATATATTCGCACATGTTGAAATTTTCCTTGTAACACACAAAAATATTTATTCAAAACCAACCAACCGAGATTCCATTTCAAAGTCTGAGCCATATATCACATCTGTAGTCTCCATCTTTCAATAAAAAGTGTTTTTACTTCATCAGGACCAAGATATAGGGTTGTAGGTATTAGGATAATAGGAACATAGAGTGTAGAATTAACATTAGAAGGAACCTTTGAGGTCATCTGTTCTAACTCCCTCAATTTAGAGATGAAGAGACAGAGACTTAAAGAGTTTCAGGGTCTTGCCAAAGGTCACCCAGGTAGCAAGTGAATCAAGATTCAAATCCAAGCCCTTTGATTCAAAATGCGGCACTGGTAGAATTCAGTAGTTTGAATAAAAAAAAAAAGCACAACAAAACAACTCTCATTGTTTATATGATTGTAGTCACAAAATAGCATGGCAGCTAGGTGGCACCGGGAAAGAGTGCTGGGCTTGGATTTATCTTCATGAGTTCAATCCAGCCTCAGACACTTACCTGGCTATATGACCCAGGAGAAGTCACCTAACCCTGTTTGCCTCAGTTTCCTCATCTGTAAAATGAGCTGGAGAAGGAAATGGCAATCACTCCTGTATCTTTGCCAAAAAACCTCCAAATGGGGTCATAAAAATACAGACATGGCTGAAACAACTCAACGATAACAATAAGAATAAGGTCATTGCAATATTCTATTACATGAATAATGCCACAATTTTTTCAACCATTCCTTAATCAGTGACCACTCATTTCATTTCCAGATTTTTTTTTGATTGCTGTTTTGACTGTTTTGTAATATACACTGAGGTATCTTTCCGCCATTGACTTTGTTGGGATACACGTTCCATAGTCGGATCACTGGGTCACAGGGTTTGATATGAACAAGTCTTGATTTTGAGAAGGATTAGATCAATTCATAGATCTACTAATGGCAAGTAAGGATCATTGTAATCTTATTTTTAAATCTTGCTCTTTTTGAAAGAATTCTTAAGGTTTTGATCTAAGTTACCTAACCAGGTAGAGAAAAAGCAAAGGATTTATTCCACAAACTATCAAAACCTCCAACAATTTGGGGATACCATACATATACATATATATATTTAAAAACTATTACCTTCCATCTTGGAGTTAATACTGTGTATTGGCGCCAAGGCTCCAAGAGTGGTAAGGGTAGGCAATGGGGGTCAAGTGACTTGCCCAGGGTCACACAGCTAGGAAGTGTCTGAGGTCAGATTTGAACGTAGGCCCTCCTGTCTCCAGGCCTGGTTCTCAATCCACTGAGCCACTCAGCTGCCTCTGGGAATACTATATTAAGACAATGAAAGCACTGATCTATCCAAATACTTATTTAAAATGATGCTAAAAAGATCAATCTGTAGGGAAAGAACATGACATAGTGGAGCAAGTGCTGTTTTTAATGTAAAAGGATCTGGGTTTCTTTCTTAGTTTGCCTCCCTGGGCAAGTCACAATTTCTTCTGACCTTAGTTTCTTCTTTTGTTGAATGAAAATGTTGGATTTGGCAACTTTTAAGGTCTTTTCCTGCACTAAATCTAGGATTCTATGCATTTTTTTTCCTTTTGTGGCTAGAATGTTAGATAACCTTCAATGCTATCTGATCTAAGATGGAAATACCAGCTTTCCTAACTTTTTATGGATAGCTAGGTGGTACAATGGATAGAATTACATTCCTGGAGTTATAAAGATGAATCTTTTTGAGTTCAAATCTGGCCTCAGAAACTTAGTCACTGTGTGACGTGGGTAAGTCACTTAACCCTATTTACCTCAGTTTCCTTATTTATAAAATAAGCTGAAGGAAATGGCAAACCACTCTAGTATCTTTGCCAAGAAAACTCCCAATGGGATTATGAAAAGTCAGACATGGCCGAATAGCAACAAACATTTTATGGCCTCGTGTTCTAGGAAAACATATTTCTAAGGGGTACAAATCAGTTTTATTTTTAAAAAATACTTTCATTTACTTGATTTTCAGCTTGGACTCCAAGGGAAAATGCCAGGAAATAAATATCTTCTTGTTTTGTGTATCACAAGTGAACAGCAGCCATGTAGCATCAGTTTAGTAACTGCTTATCTAGCTCTGCGCTGTGCATGCAGCCCAGATCTGTTCTAAAGTGCCAGGCAATCCTTAGCTCTCTAAGCACATGCTAAGGATGATTCTGGAGGGAAAAGTTTAAACTCCTCCTCCTTTTCTTGCTCCTTCTCCTCATCTCTTTTCCCCTTTATTTCCCTTTCTTTGTGATTTTCTTCTGGTTTTAGTATCATTTGGTGGAATTCATATCAAATTCCGTTTTTTTCTTACCAGAATTAGAAGAAAGTAGAAAAATATCTCAACAGGACGTCAGGAGATTTGCCTGCTAATGCTGACTGCCTCTGTCTAACTGTGTGGCCGTGGGCAAGTATCTTCTCTCTGGGCTTTAGTTTTTTGTACTGTGAGACGAAGGTGGTCGAAGTAGATGATCTCTGAGGTCCCTTTCAACAATAATATTCTGTGTTTGGTGTTACTAACTGCTTGGGTGAAAGAGAATGAAAAGATTGATCTGAGACTTTGCCTTAAGGCTTTAACAAAAGGAAAAAAAAAGGCAGGAGTGATACCAAATCATCACATCCTTTTCCTCCATATGCCAGCCTAAAGTTTCATTTTGTTTTAGTTCAACCTTGTCCTCTTATATGAAATCTTACATTTTAAACCCTAGGTTCTGTCATTATGGTACACTGGAATGAGAGCTGATTTGGAGTCAGGAAGACCTGTGATCAAACCCCACCTCTAGCACTCGCTATGTGACTCTGGGCAAACCACTGAGGTTCTCTCTCAACCTCAGGTTCCTCTACTATAAAATCAGAAAAAAGACACTTATAGAAAATATTTCACAAGGTAATTGTGAGGCTCAAATACCTAAGCAAATTTGTACCTAAGCAAATTACTCTGCAACTTTAAATTTCTATGTAAATGTCAGCTGTTACCATTATTTGATCAGTGGCAATGGCTAATGTTTAGACCTGACATTTATAACTCTGTCTTTTAGGTTTGGGCCATTCATCCCTTTGTTCCTAGGCAACCAGCCCATATTTAGATCCCGCACATCTAAATGGTTAGTTGGCTCCCATTACTTCTTGTGTCTTTTTCTTATTTAAATACATAAATATACAAATACATATATATGTATATGTGTGTGCTTTATTGATGATTTTTGTTCTTTCTTCACAGTCTTTTTAACCATTGGTTTGGACCAAAGCTTTCATTTATGACAAAGAAAAACAATTTAGGAAAAACATTTGGTTCAGTGATCTCATCTGATAGTGTATATGCTATTTTTCTTTGTAGTTCCTCATTTTTCTGCCACAATGGGGGAGGTATGTTTTATTATCAACTATTCTCTAGGACTTTCACTGTTTTTTAAATTTTTATTCAGAGTTCAACTTCCCTTCAGTGATTTTCTCATTCACTTTGGTGTAGTCATATATATTTTCTTGGCCCTACTGATTTTCCCTCAGTTCATGCAAATCTTCCCATATTCCCCTGAATTCCTTATATTTATCCTTTTCGTTATTAGTGCGTTCCTTCTGACATTACCTTATACCTTGTATTTATCTTGTACATATATCTTGTACGTCTGCATATGGAATGTAAACTATTAGACTGTGTTTTTTACTTTCTTTGTATCTCTGGCACCTAGCACATAATAAGTACTTAATAAAATACTTTGTGACTGACTCACCGATTTTTATTTTTATTTCATTTTATTCCATTATATTAATTTGCCATATTTTTTCAGTATTTTTATCAATATTTCCAATTCTTAGTTACCACAGACTACTGCTATAATTATTCTCTCTGATTTTCTTAGAGTATGCCATTACATAAAAAAAATACATTTTTATGGGGCAATCAGGTAACTCAGTGGATAGAGAGCTAGGTCTGGAGATGGGAGATCGTGGCTTGAATCTGACCTCAGACACTTTCTAGTGTCTAGTGTGATCCTAGGTAAGTCACTTGACCCCAGTTGCCCAACTGTTACAGCTATTCTGTCGTTAGAACCAATACTTAGTATCAATTCCAAGATGGAAGGTAAAGATGAAAAAAATAAATTTTTATTAAATTTTCTGTTTCATAAATCATTACATATTCTTGATATCTCTCCCTTTCTCTTTCCCCCCTCCCTAAAAGCCATCCCATAAGACAAATAATATTTTTTTTTGGAAAGAAAAAAATCAGCACAATTGATTGATACTGAAAAAGTTCAAAAACATGTGCAACCTGTAATACCTGTGAACACTCCCACTTCAATGATAAGGTAGACTGGGGTCATCTTCTCATATCTCTTAATTCAAGTTCTGCTTAAATTTTATAATTTTGTTTTATTTTTAATTAATTAATTTTTTGATGCATTCTTTCCACTTACATTGTAGTTACAGTTTATGTTATTTTCTTGACTCTTTGCGTCAATTCATGCTTCTTGGTATTTATTGCACTCATCATTTTTTTAATAGCACAGTTGTATTCCATTACATTCATATACCACAATCTATTTAATCATTCTTCAATTGATGGGCATCTACTTTGTTTTCAATTCTTGGCTGTTATGAGTATTTTGGAGAATATGGGTTTTCCCCCCTATTAGTAGCTTCCTAGTATTATGTATAAGTCAAATAAAAAAGCCTCTGGGTCACAGTGTATGAACATTTTAGTCATTTTATTTGCACCAATTCAGATTGTTTTCCAAAATAATTCTATCACTTCACAGCTTGACAAACAATGCATTAGTGAATCTATGTTCCCACAATCCCTCTAATACTGACTATTTTCATTTTTTGGTCATTTTTGCCAATTTGCAATAAATGGCCCAAACCTAAGAGGCAGAGTCATAAATGTCAGGTTGAGACAACATTAGCCATTGCCACTGATCAGATAATAACAGCTAACAGCTGGCATTTACATAGAAATGTAGGTTTGCAAAGTAATTTGCTTACAATCAGTTATAGTTGAGTCTTACAACTATCCTGTGAAATATTGTCTATAAGCATTGTTATTCTTATTTTACAGTTGAGGAATGTGAGGCTCAGAGAGAGTAAAAGGTTTGTCCAGGGTCACACAGCCAAGTGCTAGAGGTGGGATTTGATTACAGGTCTTCCTGATTCCAAGTCAGCACTGTACTATGATTGTGAAACTTTAGGGTTGTGTTGAATTACATTTCTCTTACTATTAGCATTTTGGCTTATTTTTTCATGTAATTATGAATGCTTTTTAATTCTTCTTTTTAAAACTATTTGTATATCCTTTAATCATTTTCCTATTGGGGAATTATCCTATTACTTCTTACTAATCAATAGTCACATAGTGTTTTTTCATTAACATGTTTATTATGATAATAGAGAAATGAAATGGTGTTTGGAAAAAAATACTCACCATGACTGGGTTTTCCAAGATACTCAGAAAGCAAGCACTTGAAATTATTATCCATAGTGTCTTATCTTGTATATAAATTACTTCCTAATCTCCAAATATGCTTCACTAAGAACCTACTGAAGTTTTCTACTTTTCCCCCCAAGATCCTTTTTATTTATTTTTTCTTTTGTATTTCTGGTTGTGATGCTCCTTTTATATGCCTTTGCATTGAAACGCACACATACATACTTCTCTTACCTAGGGGAGTTTATGGAGAGATGGGGGATCAAATCATGATACTCTAGTAGGTTAGCTTAGTTGGTTAAATCGGTGCTGAGGTGAGTGTAGACAGAAAAATCAATAAAGTTCCTTCTGCTGCTGAAAGAAGACAATTCAAAGAGGTTGGTTAATTGATGTCATTTTCATTTATAAAGTATAACCCATAATTATAAATTGCTTTTATATATGAATTCAAAGGTCAGCCAAAGGCCCCAGAGTGATACTCTGACTCCCTAAATTTTTGTACTTCTTTTTCCAGGGAGTGATATTTGTCCCGGAGAACATGCCATTCATCAAGGGCACCTAAAATAGACTTCTGACCTAGGTCAGGACCAAACATGCTGATTATTTGAGTTATCTATCCAGTTATTTTCAGGGAGTAAATGAGATGATGGAAAGAATGGAACCAGAGGTCTCAAAGAAAGTTAAGGAAATTTAGAAAGGAAAATTAAAGAAATAGCAAATGGAAAGAATGAAAGAATCCTGGATGAGAAATCAGGAATTTCAGATCCTGGAATCTGTCACTAATTAGCTACGTAAATGATATAGCCTTTTTAGATCAGGACTATTAGCCAAGAAAAGGAGAGTCTGGGGATGACATGCCAATAGTTATGGACCTAGCAAATGGTTGCTATCCATATGAATATTCAAAAGAATTCTATCAAACCTTGTGTTTAACTTTACTCAATCCACTTCTGCTTGTTGACTAGTATATTCAAAGTTATGTAGGTTTTGTTTACCTCAGATTGGTACATTGGCAAAAGGCTTGGGCTACCTTTTTCTAACTATAAATCCACATAGCCTCTCTAGACCATCCAGAATTGTCTGTATAGACAACAGTGGGGCAGCTAAGTATTTGCAGGGGATAGACTGCTGGGTCTGGTCAGAAAGAAATCTTGCATTCAAATCTGTCCTCAGACACTTAACAGCTGTGTGACTCTGGGCAGGTCACTCAATCCTATTTGCCTCAGTTTCCTCATCTATAAAATGAGCTGGAGAGAGAAATGGCAAACTATTATAGTATCTTTCCCGAGAATCTTGCAAATAGAGTCACAAAGTATTGGATGTGACTGGAAACAACTGAATATAGACAATAGCAGAAGCGTGCTGGAACTAGCTTGAATCAGTAAATGAGACCTGACTGTTTAATTTTCAGGGTGAGCATTTACACTTTGGAAATCAACCCATGTTATGAATCAGGGCTTAGTTTATGTTGTTAATTAAGTATTTAAGAAAATAACGGAGAAAATGTTAATAATGCATGTTAAATTTAAAAGCATATTCTATGTAAATTTTTGAGAGTTGGTTGTTAGACATTTATCAGCATTTTTTTGGATAGTAGCCAGGGTTGTAGTTACATATTCATCTTTATTTCCCTTAAATTGGTCAAAAAAGTGATCCAGGATGTCAATGAACTGGAGTACACGTGTTTTATACTCTTCTTGTTATAAATGTTTTTACAAAATCAATGCTATCAATAATTATGCTATCAGGGGCAGCTAGGTTGCTCAGTAGATATAGAACTAGACCTGGAGACAGGAGGTCCTGGGTTCAAATTTGACCTCATATACTTCCTAGTTGTGTGACCCTAAACAAATCACTTAACCTCAATTGCCTTGTTGCTCTTCTGCTTTGGAACTGACAGTATTGATTCTAAGATGGAAAGTAAGGATTAAAAAAAATATGCTATCAACAACCCCATAGTTAAATAGATAAAGTGTAAGATATCTCATTTCTTGAAATCCTAGACCTGATTAGCATAATAATCCTGGACAAATACTTCTCTGGGCCTATTTTTTCATTTGTAAAATGAAGGGGTGGAACATTAAAGCTAAGATTTTAAGACTAGAAAACCATTCCTCTTCCCAACCCAACACAGGGCTATTCAAGTTTCCTAGGTCAAGAGGAGGGTAGCTCTGCATTGGCATTAGGCCAAGCAAACTCTGCATATAATCTAATTAATCCATGGGAACCCGGGATACATAGGTCTCTGATTTGAGATTTGTAAGAAATTTGGTCATTTCCATAAATATAATTACTCCTGGGATAATCTTGGAATTTCCAAATGAATTGAGTCAGGTATTGAGATGTGATATGGTCACATTGAGGAAGCATTTCTATTTAGTTAGTTCCTGCAAGTTCCTGCAAGAAACCATATTTCCCACCTAGACCTGGACAGTTTAGTTCTTTATAAAATGGTAGTTCATTTTTAACAAAAATCTACTATCAATGGCATGCATGTATTGTACTAGGTACAGGTCAGGATCCAGAACTGGAAGAGACTTAAGAGGCCATCTCTCCACTCTAAATTTTCCTCTTCTGCCCCACAACAAAGGGAAAAAAGCCTTCTAACAATCATCTCTCTGTCAGAAGGATAGCATACTTCATCAGTCATCCTCCAGAGCCATGGCTGATTATTATACAGATTTGAGTTCTGATATCTTTCAAACAACCCCATCTTTTTATAGATGAGGAAATGGGAGCTTAGAGAAATTAAATGGCATCATGTCACACAGAGGTAGTAAGCTTTAAGGGCAAGATTTGAATTCAGGTCTCATTCCAGAAATAGTTTTCTTTCTATCGAGTTACATAGATATAATCAATATAAGACAAGACATAATCAATGACTTCAAGGATATTTTAATCTTAACAGGGTGACAAGACAGGAACATATGAGATATTTTAGTATAGGAAAGTATAATTCAATGCTAGGGTAAATGGATAGACCATAAACACTGTAGGCATTCTTTGGAAGGAGAGATCAATGGGATCTGGGCAAGCTCTATGAAAGAGGTGAGAATTAAACTGGGGCTTTAAAAATGAACAGGATTTGGAGATGTGTAGAGGAAACAGGGACAGCATTCTAGGTAGGGAGAATAGCATGAGCCAAAGTGCAGAAGTGGGAAAAGGAGCAAAGACTTTTCTAGGGGACACTGAGGAAACTGAGTTTGCTACAGTAGAGAATTTCTATTTATTCCAGTTAACATTCATTTTAACAAGTGCCTACTTTGTGTTAGGTGAGGCATCTAGGTGGCTTGGTGGATGAAGTTCTCAACCTGGAGTCAGGAAGATCTGAATTCAAATTTGTCCTCAGATATTTACTAGTCGTGTGACTCTGGACATGCCATTTAACCTCTATTTGCCTTAATCCACTGGAAAAGAAAATGACAAATCACTACAGTATCTTTACCAAGAAAATTCTATGTGGCAGGAGGCATGAAGAGTTGGATACATATAATGACTGAACAGTAACAACAAATATTTTAGGCACTGTGCTAGAGTCTTTGGATACAAAGACAAAAGTGAAAAATACTGTTTGCCCTCAAGAAGCTATTTTACTAGGGAACCCAGAACGTATAAAGATAACTAAAAATAAAATAATTTGAGGAATCAGAAGACAATAACAACTACAGGAAATAAGCAAAGGCTTCCCACAAGAGGCAACAATATTAGATGATAATTCTACAGCATTGCCAGACTTCTACAAGACATTATTTGAGCTTCCTGAAAATCTTGTGAAGGAGGTACTATCAGTATTCTGGTCCCCTTTTACAAAGAAGGAAACTGAATATCAAGGAGATTAAATAACTTACCTAAGATCATGAAGCTGGTTAGCACCAGTGCTAACATCTTCTTGATTCCAAATCTAGCACTTTTCACCATGCCACACTACCTTCTGTAGCTGTTGGGGAGTTGTGGGAGACTGTTGTAATATAGATTAAGTTCAGATTGTGCAGCACTTCAATGCCAGGTCAAGAGGTTTGGACCATTTTACATATTTTCCTTTCTATTCTTCACTTTGATTTCTCCCTTTCTACATTCCTGTTATTTATGGGGTAATTTAGAATTGGGCATTTATGGCCACATATTCCCTTTGCTCATTTATTCATTACCAGTTCCCTGTATTTCTTTCCCTTTCTATCACATTTGTTAAAACAGTCTTAACTTTTCCTTCCTCCTCCAGGGTGAGGGACACAATGTCCAGGTAGTTAAGGTCTTTTCTGCCATCATTTGTGAAACTTATTATCCAAATCCTTTTAGTATAAATATTTCATAACAACAAAAAGTTCTCCATAGTAACTGTAGTTGTTCAGTTGTGCTTGCCTCTTCCTAATCTCATTTGGTGTTTTCTTGCAAAAGATTCTGGAGTGGTTTGCCTTTTTACTTCTTCAGCTTATTTCACAGATGAGGAATTGAGGCAAACAGGATAAAGTGACTTGCCCAGGGTCACACAGTTAGTCTGAGACCAGATTTGAACTCGGGAAGAGTCATCTTCCTTTCTCCAGCCCAACACTCTATCCATTGCCCCACTAGTTGCCCCAAAGTGATCTCATTATCAAAGTCTTAATGAGCCAGAGGCAATGCTCTTTGATATGACACAGTTAATAACAGGGAAAATATCACATGAAAGCATTACAGAGCTTTATGAAAGCCTCCTTTGGAAAGTTTTTCTGGAATTTCTCTAATCGTTATTGCTTTCTGCTTCCTCAAGTGGAAAGAATTCTGGTTCTCAGGAAGACCTGAGTTCAAATATGACCTCAGATACCAGTTTTGACACCTTGGACAAGACATCTAACTTCCATCTGCTTCAGTTTCTATAACTGTAAAATGAGAATCATCATTGTACTTTCTGGGCTTTTTGTGAGGATCAAATAAGATGATGTTTAGGACATACTAAAGGCCTAATACAAGCATGCTTGTCTCTCTCCTTTTAACATAAGAATTTGGGCAGTTCCACTGTTTGTGACATGTCGAGAGATAATATTCTTTGTGAAGTTGTCTCATATTTTTATTTACTAATTTCAGAGGCAGGCTAGGATAGTAGATAGAGAGGCAACTCTAGACTCAGGAAGAACTAAATTCAAATTCTACCTCTGACCTATGCTGACTGTGTAACTCTGGGCAAGTCATTCAACCTCTTACTACCCCTAGACAACACTAAGACTGTTATGTTAGGAAGAGGGATTCATTTTTTTTTCTTTGTAGGAGTTTCTTCTCCATACCAATGGAATCAGAGGCTTATTTCCATTCCCATTTAACTATTCATTTTCAGTTTATTCACTTATTTTCTTGAAAATTGAGTTCTTTTGTTACACGTTATATTTATTTCTAAATATATCATTCTCCCCTTCCTTACCCAATGAACTTTCCACTGTAATGAAGTATAATAAAAAAAAAAGGAAAAAAGTAACAGCTTAGTAAAACTAACTGGTACATAAGTAGGGTCTAACAAAATCTGCCAAGTCCCATATCTGTGATATCCCAGTTCTCTTCTTTTGGGTCAGATTTCAACGCAGGCTTTTAAATGCCAGGAAAGATGATTCAACTCTTTAAACATTTGTTGAATACCTCCATGATGATAGTGGGCAAGGTGCTAAGGGAGAAATGAAATGTAAGCCATGTTTGCTGCCCTCAAGAGGGCTTATAATCTAACAGCAATGCTCCTACATACTAATTGGAGAGTTCACAATATATCCTGGAGCTCTTAGTCTGGTACTATCCAATAAAACCACTGCATTTTCTAGCTTCATGCAACTATTCAAAGAAATGAGGGGGGGGGGAATTGCCCATCCCTAAGGCAATTATCATCACCACGCCTGCATGCTGTCAGTTTTGAAACAATAATATCAGCGATATTTGAATTTAAGTGATCTTTAATGCAAATAAACAATCTTTCATTCGTCTCTTTTTTTTTGTCCATTTCTGGGTCCACAGCCCAGGAGAAACCTCTTGAAATTTCAAGCAGCCACATTATACCCTCATTCATTCCTTCACTGACTCTAGCTCTTTGGGCCCATCTGATAAAATGACTCATTTCTGGGACGGACATGGCTTTAGGCTCCTAGCTCTCAGTGGGGAAAGCTTCACTGCTTACCTGTCCTGCTCTGTCTTCAATCCCTTCAGCCAGGAAAACTCACAACATCTGTTTCTGTAATAAAAGGCCAACAAAAGCAGGATAAATCACTTTTTTCACCCCCCATTTCTTCTGTGCTTTGGAGGCTGATCACCTACAGTCACGGTCTTGAATGAGGCTGTAGCTGTGGCCTCTGAACTGATGGCACAAAGGAAGATCGATATCTGAAATGGTAAAAAGTGGATAGCGCATAAATTAGAAAGACAATCTTTTGTAACTCTGGCCCCAAGCAGTCAAAGAGTCAGTTGGGCACAAAAAACACTGTGGTTCCATGAGGAGGAAAAACAATTACTACTTAGCAGCTGGGTAGACTTTTTCTAGGATTTTATTAGGCTACTCAGCTTTCTCTGTTGATTCCAAATATTTGATTCCTTTTCTGTGATGAGAACTTCAACTTGTGATGTTAATTTTCCTGGAAAAATTAAATTCAAATATGTAAAATGAGAGAAAGGCACCATGGTGTGGTAAATAAGGAGCTGCTCTCAAAGCCAGGAAGATCCTGGACTAAAATCTTGCCCCTGTCATATACTGGCTATGTGAAGTTGGGCAAGTTATTTAGCTTCTTAGGGCTCGAGGCAACTGATCCTAAACTGCATTGGTGGAGGGTCTTTCCTCATCTGGAACTTCCCTGTTCCTGTGGAATCACAGGCCTTGTCCTCAACTTTGGCCAGGGAGTGAGTCTGAGGATACTGGTTCCCAGGCACAGAGAGATCAGGACAGTATGAGGCAACAGCTGCTAGGGTGATACTGGTAGTGGGAAGCAATATAGCACCAGGTCAGGTAGGAGTTCACCAGAGATACAGTCACTGGTGTGTGTCCAATGAAGAATATTCATTGAACCACTTATTATTTGGACTAGTTATTCTTTTTTATTTTTTGTTTTGTTTTGAAACCTTACCTTCTGTTTTGGTATCAGTTCTAAGTGATTGCTCAGGGTCACATCACTAAGGAGCATCCTAGGTCAGATTTGAACCCAGTTCCCAATTGGAGGCCTGGCACTCTAACTGTGCTACCTAGATACCCTTAAATTATGTATGTTTTACATGAAAATAACCTATATATTACATGGTACTTTCCTAGATTGTGCCCTCCTTCCCAGACTACCTTGTCTTTAACAATAAAATAAAAACAACCAAACAACCCTTACCTTCTGTCTATCAGTTCTTAGACAGAAAAGTGGCAAGGGCTAGGCATTTGGGGTTAAGTGACTTACCCAGGGTAATGTATGTAGGAAGTATATGAGGTCAAATTTGAACCCAGCTCCTTCTGACTCTAGGCCTGGTGCTCTATTCACTGTGCTACCTAGCTGGCCCTGGACTATTATTTTTGCTAAGTGCCAAGGTAGGAAGCTTTAATGTAGTGGATAGTGAACTGGCCTCAGAGTCATGGAGGCTTGAGTCTCTCCTAGATGGTGCAGTGGATAGAGCAGGGCCTAGAGTCAGAAAGACTCATCTTCCTGAGTTCAGATCTAGCCTCAGCACTTCTTAGCTGTCTGATCCTGAACAAATTACTTAATCCTGTTTGCCTTAGTTTCCTCATCATTAAAATGAGTTGGAGAAGGAAATGGCAAACCATTCTAGGATCTTTGCCAAAAAATCTCCAAATGAAGTCTCAAAGATTTGGATTTCCCTTGAAGAGTTGGGTCAGACACCTACAATTAGAATATACTATGAGGCCTTGAGCCAATACTTAAACTCTTTCTGCCTTTGATGAATCTTCAAACCTCTAAATTGTAGAGTTGGTGACTATCTGCATTGGTAGAGGGAGTTCCATACCAGGAGCCCTTTCTACCAAAGAAATCCCCCAAACACTGATATTCCCCACCCTCCCCCTGCAAATCCATCATCAACAACAGATGCTGCTTCCTCTCCCCAACCTTCACCAAAAAACAAACAAAAAAGTTTGACTGGATGCCCTGGGGAAAACCTAGTTTTCTCACTTTTGTTATGTCGGATACCAACTCAAGAACTTATTAACTATGTGGTCAAAGGCAAGTCAGTTAGCTCCTTTTATTTTCATCATCTATAAATCTAGAATAATAGTATTCATTGTTATAAAGATCAAGTGAAATAAGTTATATAAAGTGATTTACAAATCATAAACCACTATATAAATATCAGCTATTACAATAAAAGATATTATCAGTCTTTATATCTTTTGGGGGGAGAAATGGATATGTGAAATGTGTTAATCTAAGAATTTGCTACCCTATAAACACATCTGGGTCACAAGATGAGTTCATAGATTCCACAAAGATAATTCCACAAAGATGTCTACAATAACATGAACCACTGAATAGTAAAGTAAACATCTTGTTTCTTATTCCTAAAGTTGGCCACCCCTGCTTTAACCTACTGTTAAGGATAATCTTTTAAAAGCAGTGGTTGAATAGAGACAGAGCTATATTGAGTTTATATAAACAAAAACATGTGAAGTTCACATTTTCAGAAGGTTACACGTTTATTTCTGGTAAAATTAGAATGAGATTGTGAATATTTGAAAGCCAATCTCCTTTTAACTGGCAAAGAAGACATAGTTTTGTTGGCTTTTTCTGATAGGTCATGAATAGGGCAGTGAGAGGGGTTTGCTGTTTTTCTGGGGCTTTTTTTTTTCACCATTATTGCTTTGTACAAATTAGTCACATCATTCATTACTGATATGAAATCATGTTAGAAAGATTAAAATTTTAAAAAGCAGATAATTGATACAGATGAAGATAATCAACAGTAAGGAGATAGTGTAAGGATTGGATTTGTGCAAGGGGGATGGGACAATAGGAGCCAGAGAAGGAGTTGGTGACAGTTGAGACCAGGGAGAATTCTGGGTATTTCTCTGGGAGAGGAGAGGAGGAGAGAGCTTTAGGAGGAGGACTGGGAGGAGAGAGGAGGAGGACATCTCAGCTCAGATCCAGTCCTGAGGGCTTCCTGAGGATCTCTCTTTTGGAAACTGAAACCCTGGTTCCCTAATCAAAGCCATTCCATCGCATCTCATCCATCAAGACTTCAATCATCGAGTCAGCTAAGTATTTGGACTCCATTTTGGGAGCAATCTCTTACTCTCCTCCCATTATCCAACCTTTCAGAGAGACCCTCTTTCAGTTAAAACTTACAATTATAGAAAAGGATAGAAACAGAGAAATAAAAACAGAAATAGGAGTAGAAGGGACCACGGGGGGAGAAGCTTAGGAGTTGGAGCCATTAAGTTTCCCACCTAAGTGACAGACCCCATAGGAATAGCAAAGAGGGCACTCCAAAATCCTTCTACCCTTCACCCCTTTCCCCAAATCCTGAATTGCAAATAGTAAAAGCCATTCATCAGTCAGATAGCGTGAATTTTAACTGACTGGGGGGAGGTTTGTGTGAACCTCGTCCTTATTCAGAATCAGATTGGGGTATCACATACCTCATCTTATAGGGAAGCCTCACCCCCAACTCCTTTGGGGCAGCACGACTATCCAGGTCACCCAATTTTGGGGTGACACCCCCTTAAAGTCTCCCAGTGTATATTGGCCTCAGGGTAGAGCTGGAAGAGAGACTCACCAGATATAGACACACTCTCTCTCTCTCTCTCTCTCTCTCTCTCTCTCTCTCTCTCTCTCTCTCTCTTTCTCTCTGTCTCTCTCTTTCGCTTTCTCTCTCTTTCTCTCTTTCTCCCTTCTATCAAACATTGGTTATTGGCTCTTTTAATTATTATAATAGGAATTATGGGTGTTGGAGTATGGGTTTATATTTGTATAAACAAAGAACTGAAAGATCTAAAGTCTCCCAGTGTATATTGGCCTCAGGGTAGAGCTGGAAGAGAGACTCACCAGATATAGACTCTCTCTCTCTCTCTCTCTCTCTCTCTCTCTCTCTCTCTCTCTCTCTTTCTCTCTGTCTCTCTCTTTCGCTTTCTCTCTCTTTCTCTCTTTCTCCCTTCTATCAAACATTGGTTATTGGCTCTTTTAATTATTATAATAGGAATTATGGGTGTTGGAGTATGGGTTTATATTTGTATAAACAAAGAACTGAAAGATCTAAAGTCTCCCAGTGTATATTGGCCTCAGGGTAGAGCTGGAAGAGAGACTCACCATATAGACTCTCTCTCTCTCTCTCTCTCTCTCTCTCTCTCTGTCTCTCTCTCTCTCTCTCTCTCTCTCTCTCTCTCTGTCTGTCTCTCTGTCTCTCTGTCTCTCTCTCTCTCTCTCTCTCTCTCTCTCTCTCTCTCTCTCTCTCTGTCTCTCTCTCTCTCTCTGTGTCTCTCTCTTTCGCTCTCTCTCTCTCTCTCTCTTTCTCCCTTCTATCAAACATTGGTTATTGGCTCTTTTAATTATTATAATAGGAATTATGGGTGTTGGAGTATGGGTTTATATTTGTATAAACAAAGAACTGAAAGATCTTTTCCATATATATCAAGAAGTCCTGGTTTATTCCTAAAATGATAAGAAGTGAAAGAATAGTTTTCAAAAGTATTAACAACCATATGAAAGCTGGCCCCACATCCACAATTAGAGAAATGTCAATCAAAATGCAAACTAAAGCATCTATTAGATTTCCCCTTCCATCTAGCAATATGTCAAAAATAAAAAAAATATAGAAATTGTGTGGGAGGGGCAGTGGAAAGACAGTCTCTCTATTACTTTGTTGGTGGAACTATAAATTGTTCCAATTATATTGGAAAGAAATTTCATATTATGCTAAGCAAAATTGACCAAAATGTCCTTCTATGACCTGTGATCCCATTGCTAGGTATCTGGCCCCAGGATGTTAAAGACAGAAAGAGAGTTTCCAGATGTACTAAAATATTTATAGAGGCATTTTTAATAGCAAAGAATTAGAAATAAAATTGATGTCTATTGATTGGGAAATGGCTAAACAAATTAGGTTACATGAATGAAATGGAATATTACAATTCTGAAAGAATATAAGCAACTTGAGGGCAGAGAGTGTCTCATATTTGTATTTGTATCCTTAGCACTGGGTTTCTACCTAGTAGATGCTTAATAACTGTTAACAGATTAAGAAATAATGCATATGAGGGATTCTAAGAAGCATGGGGAGACTTGATTGATATAAAGGGAAGTAAGCTGAACCTAGATAACAATATACACAAGAGCTCCAACAATGTAAATGGAAAGAATGCAAAAAAGTGAACATTATAATACTAGCAATCAAGATTGGCCCTGGAGAAAAGTGTATTTCCTATACTTCTTTGCAGAGGTGGGGCCTGATGGGTTTGGAATATTATTTCATTTACTATCAGATAAAGTTGGAGTGTTGGTTAGTTTTGATGAACTGATTTTCCCTCCTTTAAAATTTTTTTTATTCTTTATAGCAGGAATAGTTTTCTGATGGGAGAACAAGACGACTTTATTAAAAAATGAAGGTGAAGTAAAACAAATGATAGCAAAAACAATTTCCAAAAAAGCCTTTGCTCTTAAATTTGTATTTTTTCAGTTACTTGTAGAAACAATTTTTAGCATTCATTTTCTGACATTTTGCAAACCAAATTCTCCCTCTTTTTCTCCTCTCTTGCCTCCCAAAGATGGTAAATAATTTGATGTAGGCAATACTTTTTCCATTGCCTTAGTTCTTAAAACTGTTGGAACTGATTGTGGAGGCACATTCCTATAATCCCTGGTCCTGGGAAGACTGAGGCTAGGAGATTGCTTGAGTTTAGGAGTTCTGAGCTGCAGTAGGACTAAAGTTGATTGGATGCCTAGCACCACTATGGAGAGTCCTTGGAAGAAGAGGAGGGCCCCAGGATATCTAAGAAAGGGCCAAATTGAAGTAGATCAAGATTCTTCCTTCTATTAGTGGTAGGATGAATGCTATACTATGAAAGCCTGGGTGAGACAGGAAGACTCAGCCTAAAAAGAAAGAGAAAATAGACTTTGAAAGACAACCCTTCTTTTCTTAAGTACCCCAATTCTTTTAAACCTCCAAAAAATACACACACAAATCCATAAACTCCAATAATTTCTTTTTGGAAGGATGAAGGACAGAGTTAAGCTCTATACTTGATTTTCCAGGGAGAGCAGATTGGAGCATATGCCTTTGCTGTTGAACAGTCCCATTGGCGGCCAAAAAAAAAAAAAAAAAAAGAGGAACTTTTAAGAATTTAGGTTAGGATCCATCTAGAACAAAATGACAATGCATCCTATTCTTGGGAAGTTAAACTGATTTTGTTTCTTATATTATTCACCCATTCCAAGTAATAAAGCTTGGTTTTGCAAGAAGAAGCAATAATGAAGGCTCTTTCTGTGAAAATTTTCTTGAGTATAAAAATGAAATGCACCTTACCTGCATTTATTAAAAGAAAAAGTCTCCTGTTCTTGCTCTTTCTGGACATAATAAATGTTGATGGACCACAGTTCACTATTTGGCCATTGGAAAACACATCTAAACCAGAATGAGTTACCTATCCAAAGTTCTATGTTAGTTTGCTAACTGCTGACTCCCATCAAAGTTAATGAGAATATTTAAATAGGGTCTCACTGAAGATTCATTTCATTGTCTTAGGGTGTGAGTTTGAATTGGGCTTTTCCAGCAAGGGTCATCTTTGTAGGAAGACTTTTAACAGAGAGCATCTAACAAGATTATAAAGGTTTCCACAGTTCAGAGGATTCTCATTTCAATTCAGGGATTATTCATATTCACCCTGAAACTTTAAGAGGGAAAAAAAGTAATTTTCTTCTTAAAAAATAGACACTTAACTGTATTTTTGAGCTGCATGCATATTAAAAGGAAAGAAATTATAGTTGTAACGAATATTTTAATACATTATTTTATGAAATTAAATTTCTGCTCTTCTCATTTTAATTTGATAAATGAGACTAAATACAGGATATATTTCCAGCTCACTGTATGGGCAATTTGAAGTATGACTTTCATTAGCCCTAATGAAGAAATCTATATTACATTCTCCTTGCATGCTAATATGATCATGAGTCCATCTGCAAAATATTGCACTGATTGGTTGGGGACATTTTCCACAAAGAACTTGTTAGCTCTCAGCCAATCATTGTCATGCTTTTGGGTAACTGATCCTGGCTCTCTCCTTTCATTCCCATCCTAGTTAGCACTTTGCCCAAGGTAAAATCGTGGTGTGGGATGTTTCTCTTAGGCATCTATCCATTTTCTTTTTTTAGTCCCACACCTTTTCATTATCTCTTTCATAACACATCTTCCTCACAAACACAAATGTGTAGACACACTTAATTTCTTTGTCTTTCCTTCTTACTGCTTAAGTAGTCCATCTATGGTACCTTGATTGGGCATCCCCAGCATCCTTCCCATTTCCATGTTTCTTCTTTTCTTCCATCAGAATTGGTTCCATGTTCAATTTTCTCATCATTCTAATTATTAATGGGAACCGAATTTGATTAATCCCTGTAAATCTGTGAACAATTAATTATGTCATCCAAGGATACTTTAGCATTTTAGAAGGTCTCTATTGGTTTAACCCAAAGGAGTAGGTTAATCCCCACCACCCAATTGATCTTTTGGTGCCCCATATTACATTTAATAGGCAGTTACCTATTCATTCAACTCATTTCAATTCAAAAGGCAGTTACTGGGAGCAGCTGGGTGGCTCAGAGGATTGAGAGTCAGGCATAGAGATGGGAGGTTCTAGGTTCAAATCTGCTCTCAGACACTTCCTAGCTGTGTGATCCTGGGAAAGTCATTTAACCCCATTACCTAGCCCTTACCACTCTTCTGCTTGGAACCAATACACAGCATTAATTCTAAGATGGAAGGTAAAGGTTTAAAAAAAAAAAGCAGATACTGGTCTGCTAGATGGTTTGGTAGATAGAGAGTCAGACCTAGAGATGGGAGGTCCTGAATTCAAATTTAGCTTCATATAATTCCTAGCTGTGTGACTCTGGGCAAGTCATTTAACACCAATTGTCTATACCTTATCCATTCTTTTGCCTTGGAACCAATACACAGTATTGTTTCCAAAAGACAGAAGGTAAGTTTTTTTTTTTTAAGCAGTTGCTAAATAAATGCTAGGAGGGTAGTATTAGGTGCTAAGGATAACGAAAATGAAAAAAAAAGTCTCTGCCTTTGAGGAAAGAAGAAAGGAAACCAGCATTTATTTATTTTTTCAATTACACATAGAAACAATTTTTGACAATTATTTTCTGACATTTTTTGATTTAGATTCTCTCCCTCCCTCCCCATTCCTTAAGGTGGTAAATTGTCTGATATAGGTTGTATCAGTGCTTTCATCCAATATATATGTCCATATTCCCACATCACATATACAATAAAAAAACTCATGAAGAAAATAGAGCAAAGGATGCTGTTCTTTGATCTGCAGTCAGATTCCAACAATTCCTTCTTTGGCTGTGGAGAGCATTACATTTTTTTTTCTCATGAGTCTCTTGGGGTTATCGTGGTACCTTGTTTTGCTGATAATAATTTAGTTCTTCACAGTTGATCATTGTCTCTGTTACTGTATACTATATTAAAAGAGTTAGCAAAAGATATAATGAGAAGATAAACTAGAACAGTAGCAGAGATAGAAGCAAGGAGAAGAGTCTGCTGGCCCTGTGCTTGGCACAAGTGATTATGTCCTCTCTTATGTTGGTTGAAGGTCTATGTGGCCAAAGTAGAGCAATGGATCAATGGTTAGGGGAAGTAAGGCTGAGAGCTTTGGTGTGGAGGAGTGAGTTGATTTGTAGTAGAAGGTTGGCATTTTGGGATTAGGTGGGCAAACACAGAGCCTTGGAAAGGGATGTAGGTTGAGATTTTGAAATTATAGGATTGTAATTTAAGAGAAATAGAAGAAATTCAGGAAAATTTTAAGAAAATACTATCTACCTAGATACTGTGAGGGCCCAAAAGAAATATAAACCACAATCCTCATTTTATAAATGAGGAAACTGTGGTAGAATGGTGAAATTTCTTGCTTAAATTGTGTGATTGAGCAAATCACTTAATTTATTACTACCTCAGGCAATTCTCTTAAGGGTATAATTTGCAAAGGATATGGATTTGCATTGGGAAAGGAAGGTTGTCTTTGGGTCTTCTCTACACCTGTGAAATTATGGCAATCACAGAGCTGGTCCCCCCCCAAATTTATATTTAATTTTCTACCATTTACCTAACAATTGTTTGCTGAGAATCCATAAGGCTTTATGAAGCTATGCAAAGAAGAATAAGATGTCTTCAAAGAATTTACCTGGCAGTTTATTATAATGAAAGGATCTAAGAAGAGGAGTCAGAAGAACTGAACATTAATCATGGTTCTTTTACTACTAAATTAGGTAAATTTAAGCAACTTACCATCATTCTGGTTCCAAGTTTTGACTTTGGTAAAATGAGGATGTTGAATGAGAACATGGGCTCTTGATTTGAAGTTTTCCATGTTTCCAAAATTTCCATATTTCATGACATCCATGAATTAAAAAAAAAAGTATCCAGAAAACTCTTTTGATATAATTGATTTCTAAAAGTCTATGTATCTTATTTTATTAATTTAAATATGTTATTCAGAGAAGGAGTCCATGGGCCTCATCAGACTACCAAAGGAGTCCATGACACATACACAAAAAGGATCAAAGTTTGTATCTCATTTGATAATTCTGTAGTTTAATTCCAGCTAAGTGGCGCAGTGGTTGCAGTACCAGGTCCAAAGTCAGAAAGTCTCATTTTCTTGAGTTCAAATTTGGCCTCTGACACTTAGCTGTGTGACCCTGGGCAAGTCACTCAAGCTTGTTTGCCTTAATTTCCTCATCTGTAAAATGAACTAGAGAAGGAAATGACAAAGCATTCCAGTATCTGCCAACGAGGTCTTGAAGAGTTAGTATGACTGAAAAAAAGACAACAATAACAATTCCAGCTAAGAAGTAAAAAGAAAACCCACTACTATGAATTTTAAAATGTCATCTGTAACAAACTTTTCAATTTTTTTTAAAAGCACAATTTCTTCTATAATTTGAAAATTCCTTTCCGTTACACCTCAGGAAATAGGGTTAAGTTGGCTTCTAAATGCAACTTTAGTCTATGTTGACCTGGTCTTTTAACCATACTAGGCTTCCTTTTTTATTTTGGGGGTTTATAAGAAGGCAGAATGGTATAGTCCCTGGCTTGTCATGAGAAAGACCTGGAATTGAATCCCAACATTTGTTAGTTATATGACTGTGGTCAAATGACTTCATTTTTCAGAGACACAGTCTTCTCATCTATAAAACGGGGGTAATAATAAGACTTGTCCCTGCCTTACAGGGTTGTTGTAAGATAATATATTTAAAATACATTAAAAATCTTAAGGATCAATACAATTGTTATATGTAATTAAATATTGAATCAATCAAGAACAAAAAATTTCATTAAGGATAATGAGAAGGGAGACTATTTTTTTCATCAGTCAATTCAGCCTTGTCAATTCTTCCTTCAACAGACTCAACTTCCCCCCTTCCAGGCCATATTTATCAACTTTCTAGATTAGTGCAAGAAATCTCACTTCCTTGTCTTCTAATTTTTAACTGCTACACCATAGTTTATAAACCACTGCCAGGCGAATTTACAGACTGCTTTCCTCACTCACTTAGTGGAACACCTACAATAATTTCCCGTTGCTTAGAAGCTTTAGACTTTAATCAAAATCATAGAATGGTAAATGAAAGGAAGACTAGTAGATAGAAAGAAGATAAACAAATATCATACTTGTATATCAAATGATTAATATAGTGGTTTGCTATTATTCTCCTCTGTCCTTTCCACTTTTTTGACTTTAAAAAATCTCATTCCATTCTATTTAGGAGTGATATTAATGGAGTTAAGGCTGGGCAGACCCAAAGCAGGCAGAAATGTGGGAAAATGTCACATTTTATAGCAATTGTTATTAATTATGTCACCAACAATAATAATATTACTAATAATGCCAATAATAATAATGCCAACAATTATTCACAATATTGGGCTGAAGACATGTTTTAAATAGAGAATAATTTTCTAGGTGGTGGCGAATGGATATAGCTTAAGGCCTGGGGTCAAGAAGACCTGAATTCAAATTTGGCCTTACATACTTACTAGCTGTATGACAGTGGGCAGGTCACTTAACTTTGTTTGCCTCAGTTTCTGTACCTGTAAACTATGGATAATAATAGCACCTACCTCCCAGGTTTATTGTGAGGTTCAAATGAGATAATATTTATAAAAAGTGCTTAGCATGTTATCTGGAAGATATTAGGAACTTAATAAATATTTCTTTCTTTCTCCTTCCTCATATAGCATGGGCTATTCATTCATTACTTAATTCAATAATTATCTATTTAGTGCTTTCGACGTGCCAGGCATTATATTAAGAGTTAAGGATACAGAAAAAGACAAAAGACAATCTCTGCCTTGTAGTACAGAGAGAGGGGGCCATGATAGTTTTTTCAAGCTTTGGCTGAGTTCTGTAATCAGTTAGGGGTTTGGAATCTTGAGGGAGAAAGTCAGTTGGTCTGGGTTTCTCGTGGAGAGGGCTTCGGACCAGCTGAGCTCCTTCTTTACCTATCTGTAGAATTGAAATTTAGCCTATCTTTGAAATATTTATTTAAGAATTGTTAATTTAGAGAAACCTTTGTATTTCCTTCCCTATATTATTTCCTACCTTCCTTCCCTTCCCTTACATGTCTGTGGAGTTAATAAGGAGAATAATTAGAGAGGAGTTCAAATCTGTGAAGGGTTAATTATTATTTGACAGTATTAGATATAAAGAAACTAGTCAGTCTTCATTTATTCCCTTTAGATATCAAGAGCATTTTGTAAACTGAGTTAAAGGCAGGTCCTTACTCAGACTCCATCTCTGCCTCCCTTCCCCCACCTGAGGTTCCTGAGACAACTGTTAGGGCTTCCTTTAATCCACTTTCCTGACAAATCATCCTTTAAAGATAATAAACCCTTTTGTGTTTCAACAGACCTATTAGTATAATTTGTCAGTTAGTTATTAAGAGAGGGAAGAAGAGGGAAAGAACCAACATACTCTGGGCTTGAAGGGAAGCCGGGGTATCCATCTTGAAGGAAGGTGTAACTTCAAAACAAGTCCCTTCCTGTGAAATTGACTAAAGCTTGTGGTTAATTTCAGTTCAGTCCATTTCTCTTATTTTGTCTCTGAGTCTAAGTCCTAGTCTGTAAAGCCTACTGTCTTTGCCTGATTAGATTAATTCCTCCTCTCCCTGAAAATCTGTTTCCCTTCAGTGTTATACTCCTGACTTCAGCCATATTATATCCTGAATCTCCTTATTCCAGCCTACCTGTAACCTAGATTTCCTACTTAGCAAGTCCCTGACAACCTCCTTTCAAAATCCCCTTCTACCACACATCTTTCCTCAAATTATCCCCATTACAGCCTTCATATGCTCTAATGTTCTTATGGTGCTTAGTTTTATTTGGTATATTTGTAACATATGGCTTAGCAATGAGTACAGAACTGAGTTTAAAGACTGCAATATCCATAAAAACAGAGATATATAAGCAGGTGGCCCAAAGACTCACCTCTGCCCAACCTGACCTTTCAAAAAACGAAAAACAAAAGAAGAAGGAAAAGAATGTGGATAAGAGGGGCTGGAGGTTCCTAGCCAAATGTGCTCTGGCATTTAAATGTTAGATGGTAAATGTTATGATACTTTGTGGAAGATATCTCAGTAATCACTGAATCAATGATTCAGCCCCTGGGACTTTTTGGTACATACCTTTTGGTTCTCTCGGTCTCTGTCTGTTTCTGTCTCTGTTTCTGTCTCAGTCTCTGTCTCTGTCTCTCTCTCCACACCCACCCACACCCATACCTTCATGCATGTACACACAAATATATATGTATGTATATATATATTTAGTGCTTTATAACACAAACTGTGGATCTTGTTTAAAGTACCTCAACTCATAATTGATATCTGTATGGAGGGATCACTAGTTTTCTCATCTTATGAGATTAAATATGTGGTACTTTCTAAGGGGAAAGATATCATTAGGCGTGCATGTGTCAAGGCAGGAAACTGGTAAAGAAAGTCCTTTGCTAGTAATTTAGAGCCTCATCGTGATGCACCTTAGCCAATAATTAAGGCTCTTATCTGGTCCTGATTCTTGCTGGTTTTGCAGAGAAACTAAAGTGGAGGCCAATTACTCTTTCATAATTATCTTATTGTTCATTATATCAATACTATTCCATCGATCTAAGCGGTACTTTTTTCACATTGGGCTTCTTTTACAACATAGACAATCAGAAATTTTCCACATCCTCCTTCTTTGGGACATATTTTTCCCCTCTCTCAGCTAGGTGGTGTAGTGAATATAGCAGGGGTGGAAGGTAGGGGAGGGTGCAGGATAATAGAGTCATGAAAATCTGAGTTCAAATCCATCCTTAGAAACTTAATAATAGTGTGACCTGGGCAAATCACATATCCTCTGTTTGCCTGTTTCCTCAATTGTAAATTGGTGATAATTCTAGCACCTACCTTACAGGGTTGTTGTGAGGATCAATTGAGATAATATTTATAAAGCGCTTAGGGCAGAGACTGACACACATTAGGTACTTAATAAATAAATATTTGTTTCCTACCCTTCTCTTCTAATTTCTTTGCTTCTCAAGCTTCTGGTTACTAAAGCCAACTGCAGAGCTACCTAGTCTTATGATATATAGGTCAGAAATGGTATTTTATTCATTAGTGGCAAGATTGGAACAGGGATAATTTCCTAGATGTTACAGTCCATAGAACTAATTTATGGTTGATATAGAATTGTTTATTTTGTTCTTCATGTCATTTTGACTACTCATATTGCCTTAAGCTTTTGGCTTTTGCTTTTAATTATTGACTAAGGGTAATATGAATTTCTGTCACACATTTGTTTTCTGTATTCTATTTTGTGCCTTTCTTTTTAATTGCCTTTAGTAGGGTGACATTATGTGGTTGTTATTAATATATAATTAAAAATATGTAGCATACTTTTATCATGATATTTTTAATTAGTGCCAAGGGCCAAATGTTCATGGAGATTGTCAAAGCTAAGGATAGTACCATGATTAAATATAAATCCAATTGGGGACTCAAATTTTATGTGTTAACCATTTGAAATTCATATTCCTGAATAATGCCCCTGCCTAGACATTTACAATATGTGAGGTCTGTGCCATATTTGAAAAATTTAAAAACTGTTTATAGCTTATTATAAGAAAACAATTTTAAAGAGTTAGACACAAGAAGTGGCAAATGGTCATATTGGGCATCTTCTGTGGGATGATAGGGAAATGAACGATGGATAACTTTGTATTTTAAGACTCTATTCCTTTTCTATCCAAAAAGTCTCCTAGGGAAAGTCATATTATGAATTACTTGTGTTTGGATATAAAGGCCAAGTAAATATCTGCTTAATTTGAACATAAACAGAAGTGGTATTTTATTCAGTGGTGGTAAAATTTTGTTGTTTTTTTAGTCCTTTTAGTTATGTCTTTTTGTGACTTCATTTGTTTTTTGTTTGTTTGTTTGTTTTTGGAAAAGATATTAGATTGGTTTGTCATTTCCTTCTCTAGTTCATTTTGTAGATGAGGAAATTGAGGCAAACAGGATTAAGTGACTTGGCCAGGGTCACATACCAAATAAGCATCTGAATCTGGATTAAAATCTAAGTCCCCCTAATTCCAGAACCGGCACTCTATTTACAGTGCCACCAACTTGCTTCAAATGGAAATATTTCCCACCATAGTGGGATTTAAACACATTCTCCACACATGTGGTGGGCCAGCTGCTACCTTTGGCATGAATGTTTCATGGACAACACACGAATTGGTGTCCTCCAACAGGCTTACCAGCCAGGCTTCCCTTGTCTTCCACAAAGCCCCATTATCAGTGTACTAGAAGTCCAGATCTGTTTTGAAGTTTTAAGCCCTTTTCCACCCTAGAAGGAAGTTTATGGATCAGATGTTCAATGGAAAAAAACAAAAAGGTGATGAGTTGCCTTACACACACACACACACACACACACACACACACACACACACACACACAAATATGGCTTGAAATTCTTATTTCTTCCATCCAAGATAGTGATTGATCTATTTTTCTTCTCCCCTCTCTTTTCTTTACTTGAGAAAAATGCTATTTTCATTCATATGAAAGGCCAAATGTCTACTAAATTTCATCTATAACTTCACCCATTTTGTTTAAGACAGGCCTTGAGAGTGAGAGTGGGAATAAAGATGAAAAAGTCCTAAGAAATCTCCATAGGTGGAATAAACAATTCATTTGAATTGCCCCTTTAAAAAAAAAAGAAAGGGATCAAGTTGAGGAGATTGTACAGAGCCCTGAAGTCACTGGAGGATTCCAGAAAACAGGAAACACTGGGAGAAAATGTGGGAAAGAGCTGCAGGTGGAAATGCTTGTTACTTAATTGAAGCCATGCCTCTGCATCCCTGGGACTCTGGCTCCTGTCATGTGATTCTGCAGAACTGGGAAGCAAAATACTTTTTTGACCATTTGTCACCTCTGAATAACTTGAACATCCTAATGTGTGGGGTGTGTGTGTTTGTGATACACAAACTCTGCAGCTTTTTTTTCCCCCTTTTTTTGTGGTGATGCCTCAGAATGGTTGAATTTCTGCTCCAGAGCCTAGGAGGTAATTATTCAGAAAACAAGAAAGCTGTTCCTTTGGATAACCAGTCAGCTATTTGGGGGCTTGATCCTTTCTCTGGTTACACACTGTTTTATTAATTACTGTTACCTCTGGCATTGCAAACTTAATCCTTGAGAGACTTATCTGTCTACTTGGCACATGTCTGTTTGGCAAAAAAACATGTTTTGAGGAAACAACAGTGACATTGTCCAACTTTTCAAATCTTTAATTCTGACTGATTAAAAACACTTTTTAGAGGATTAAGTATGAAACTGAGCCGATCAAATTTCAGCCCTGGACGATTTTAATAAGGTCAGGTTATAAATTCTTTAAAACTAAGAGTGAGGAATGTGTACTGATAATGGCAATGACAATTTGGGTCAGATTAATGGCGGAAGATCCATATTGTGACCTCTAGCCTCTAACTAGCTGATCCGTCTTTCATAGATTAAATTATAATATATAAAGCTGAGACCTGACTGCAGTGTCTCTGCTACTAATACAGCTGGCATCAAGAGCCAAGATCTCAGAACATAAGTACTGTAATTCTGAGGGGAATACAATTATAGATTGCATTAATAGAAACAGTCTATGGATTGTACTTTACCCTGGTCTAGACTATCTGAGGTGCCATGTTTAGTTCTGGATAATATATTCATTTTATTTTTAAAAAATCTCTTACATTCCATCTTAGAATCAATACTATGTATTAGTTCCAAGGCAGAAGAGCGGTGAGGTCCGGGCAATGAGGATTAAGTGACTTGCCCAGGGTCACATAGCTAGGAAGTCTGAGGCCAAATTTGAACCCAGGACCTTCCGTCTCTAGACCTGGCTTGCTCAGTCTACTGAGTCACCTAGCTGCCTCCTCATTTCTTTAAGGATATTGATAAACTACTGGGCATTCAGATGAGGATAAACAGGATGCCAAAGAGACTCAAGTGGTCAAATGATGAATGGTTGAAGAATCTGGGTATGCTTAGTCAGTGCTCAGTTGAAAAACTTTGATTAAGATCTTGTTATCTCTCAGGCATTGTGCTAAGCATTAGGGAATCCAAAGAAAAGCAAACCCTGTCTCTGCCTTTGAGGAACCAACATTCTAATGGGGTAGACCAGTGGTTCCCAAACTTTTTTAGCCTACTGCCCCCTTTCCAGAAAAAAATATTACTTAGCCCCCTGGAAATTAATTTTTAAGAAATTTTAATAGCAATTAATAGGAAAGATAAATGCACCTGTGGCCATCACTGCCTCCCTGGATCGCTGCAGCACCCACCAGGGGGGCAGTAGCACCCACTTTGGGAATCACTGGTGTAGACAAACCTAAAAATCCAGACAAGTCAGATTGCTACAGCCATGTTGGAGGCAGTAGTATAGCTGTTTTCACTTATCTGAATTGTGATTGTGTGGAAGAGGTGTTAGGCTTGCCATGGCCAGAGAACAGAATAAGGAATTTATGGAAATTGTAGGGGAACATACTTCCTGTTCAATAGAAGAAAAATAACTTCCTAATAAATTGTTATACCAAAGTGGCAGTTAGGCGGCACAGTGGATAGTGTTCAGCCTGGGGTCAAGGAAACTCATTTTCCTGAGTTCAAATCCAGAACTCAGCCACTTACTATGTGACCCTGGACAAGTCACTTAACCCTGTTGGCCTCAGTTTCCTCATCTGTAAAATGAGCTGGAGAAGGAAATAGAAAATTCTCTAGTATCTGTGCCAAGAAAATCCCAAATGGGGTCAGGAAGGGTTGTCATGACTGACAAATGACTAATGGCAAGAAAGTGGAATGCTTTGTCCTCATTACGGAATATCATCTAGCAGAGACTGAGTGAATATTCACTTGATGGAGATGAGTTTGTAAGGCATTCCTGTTCCGGCATAGTTTTGGCTGGAAAACATTTGAGCTTCTTTCTAACACTGAAATTCTATAAAAAAAATGGAATCAGGATTGCCTCATTCCTCTCCGGAGCCTCCATGGATCCCTGTGGGGCCATAAGCAGGTCAACTTCTTGTCTTTAGGCTTTTGCTTCTTTTTATAGTATTCCATTTTATTATTAATGGGTTCATTAAGAAAAAATCATGTGAAAATGACCTTATTTTCTTTTGTGACAGAATTCCTAGATTTATATATTAAAGGGATATGAGAGGGGGTCCTACTTTCTTGACTGATGATTCCATAGCTGGGGCTACTGAGGGATTCTGCCCATATCTACTAAACTTTCAGATGAACTCACTCTCTGGACTTCCCCTCCTTGCCAGCAGCCATGCCCTCATGAGATACCTCTGCCTGGATCCTGCTGGTCCCTAGCTTCCTCTTTTCTCTTTCTAACTCCTTTTTTTTTTTTTTTTAAATTACCATCAGAATGATCGTGTTTACATATATTTGTATCCTTAGTGCTTAGCAAAGTGCCATATTGGGTGATTTGTAAATGCTTTATCTATGATATTATTGTTCAGTTGCTTAATTATGTCTGACTCTTTGTGGCTCCCTTGGACCATAGCTATCTATGGCATTCTCTTGGCAAGGATATCGTAGTGGTTTGCCATTTCCTTCTCCAATAGATTGAGTGGATCTTTTCGTCAGGCAAACAGAGATGAAGTGATATTCCCAAGGTCTTACAACTAGGAAATGTCTGAGGCCAGATTTGAACTCAGATCTTCCTGACTCCAGGCTTAGAACCTTATCCACTCAACCATTTACTTGTCTCATAGACATATGGAGGCTTGGTGACTTGTTCAAAGCCATACAGTGTTTAAGATTGGCTTTAAACTGAGGTCTTCCTTATTTCATACCCAGTGCTCTTAACCACTGAGCCACAGCTGCCTCCATTTATTTATTTATTTATTCATTCATTCATTCATTTATTTATTTATTTGTTTGCTTCCTCATTCATTCATTCATTTATTTATTCAGCCATTTATTTATTTATTTATGCATTCACTTATTCATTCATTCATTCATTCATTTGTTTATTTATTTATTTATCCCTTCATCCATTTATTTATTTATTTATTCACCCATTTATCATCTATCTATCTAACTATCCATTCATTTATTTGTTTGTTTATTTAAACCCTTAACTTCCGTGTATTGGCTTCTAGGTGGAAGAGTGGTAAGGGTGGGCAATGGGGGTCAAGTGACTTGCCCAGGGTCACACAGCTGGGAAGTGTCTGAGGCTGGATTTGAACCTAGGACCTCCCATCTCTAGCCCTGACTCTCAATCTACTGAGCTACCCAGCTGTCCAGCTACCTCTATTTATATCATGGTATACTTGTATTTCAGTAGGATATTTGGCAGAATCTCTTATAATATACTTGGAGGGAAGTGGGAAAGATGAATGTATAGTAAGTTGATTGATTTATAATTGATTGAATCATCAGAATTAGATTGCTGTCAATGAACTAGCATCAACTTAGAAGGAAACCTCTAGTGGGGTATTCAGAGTATTAAAATGCAATTTAGTGGGGAACAAATGGAAAGCATTACATTTAATTTTTTTAAATGAAAACATTTCTTTTGATTCAAAGATATTTTATTTTTTCCAATTACATGTAAGACTAATTTTCAGCATATGTTTTCCAAAATTATAAGATCCAAACAGTATCCCCCACCCCCTACTCAGAGATGGTAAACAATTTGATCTGGGCCATACATGTATTGTCAGCTACACTTAAATTAAAAAACCCCAATTATCCAGGCAAAAAGTTGGGGAGATATGACTGATCAACAAACTATTTGTGTGAAAAGAATATGAAGTTTTTAGTAGTCAAAAATAACGTGATATGACAACCAAAAATGATGAATCAGTTTAAGGTTGTATTCACACCAGCATAGTGGGTGGAATTTGGTGAAAATTCTGTTGTATTTTCTTCTCTAGTCCAGCCTTATCTTGGCGTACTGTGTTCAGTTCTTAGTGCCACATAGTAGAAAGGACATTAACAACTTGAAATGTATCCAGAGATGAGTGACCAAAATGGTGAAGGGAATTAAAATTTTGTTGTCAGACAATCAGTCAGTTAATCAACAAGCATTTATTTAGGACCTACTATGGGCCAGGCACTAGATTATATTCTGGGGATAAAAAAAAAACCCACCCAAAGTGAGACAATCTCTCATACTATATAACAATCATTTTTAAAGAACTGGAGATATTTAACCTGGTGAAGAAGAAAATGAAAGGGTACAGGATATCTGTCTTTGTGTTTTTGAAGAGCTGTTAGGCAGAAGAGATCTTAGATTTATTTTGATTGGCCCCAGAAAGCAGAAGTTGCAAGAGAAGGTGGAAATTGCAGGAGACTAAGATTGCTTGATAGAATGAAAAACTTTTTGACAACCTGAGAAACTTCTAATTTCTTCATTGTTGTATGCTTTTTAAAAAAATGAAAGTATAGATTTTCAAGAAGAGGTTGGTGGAAAGTTGTAGAGGATATTGAGGGGAACTAGAAGACCTCAGAGGTCCTAAACGTTTGCTGAATTTCTATTATATTCTGTTGTATTCTGTTCTAGCTCCTTGAACATTTTTGTTGTTGTTCAGTTCTGTTTGACTCTTTGTGACCCTATTTTGTGATTTTCTTGATAAGGACAATGGAGCGGTTTATCATTTCCTTCTCCAGCTTTTTTGTTTTTTAAACCCTTAACTTCTGTGTATTTGGCTCATAGGTGGAAGAGTGGTAAGGGTGGGCAATGGGGGTCAAGTGACTTGTCCAGGGTCACACAGCTGGGAAGTGTCTGAGGCTGGATTTGAACCTAGGATTCTCCAGCTTTTTTTCCAGATGAAGAATAGAGGCAAATGGTTAAGTGACTTACGCAGGTTTGGACAGCTAAGTGTCTGAGGCCAGATTTGAACTTGGGAAGATGTGTCTTCCTGATTCCAATCCTGTGTTCTATCCACTGTACTACCTAACTGCCTATTTAAACACACACACACACACACACACACACACACACACACACACACACACACACACACACACAGAGTTACCTATCCAAGTGGCTATGGTAAGGAATCATTTTTGTATGGAATTTCTTACCTTTTCAGAGTCTGCCCAGTTGGGGGAGAGGGGTGAGCAGTGACTTGTAAAGAGTAGAAATTCAATAGCAAAAATCTTTGCACAGAGTCCCCAAATGACCTAATGATCTTTTGATGAAAGGTGAGAGCTAAGGGTAAAGTACTATTAACTCCAGGCCTGTGAAAGAAATAATGTAACTGGGTAAAAAGAAACTAACACCCACTCTCAAAAACTCGTAAATTGAAACAGTGATAACGTTTCCAATTGCAGATAGAATGCCAACAAATTATTCCATACTCCATTCAGACCCTTCAAATCATTCCCCGTAATCTATATTTTTCATCACCAAACTTTTCAAAAAGTCCTTCATCATTTTGATCTCCCTGGGCAACAATCTTCCTTGCCATATGATTTTCTTGAAAACGATAATATGGCAATAATGTGCATCTTATATTACAGGAGAAAAATTGAGGGCTTTAGGAGTTTGAAGGAAGTGTCTTTCCTATGCGCTAGCTCAGATTGCAGCCAGGCAACTGATTCCTATAAATTATATTTTCTAGATGAAAATGAATGGAGGTACATTGTTTGGATTTGCTCAGCATAGGTTTTTTGTTTGTTTTTGGGGGGCTTGGTCTTCTCTGGTACCTCAGTGTATCAATGATCTCAGTCTTAAGCAAACTACAATCCCTTTATGCCATTTCACCTTGGGTGATCCTGACCTGTGTCCTTACATAAATTCTAGGTAGAGAACACATAAAACTTGCTAGAAGTTCCTCTGAGTCTTTTTGTGAATAGGAGTGTAATGCTTATACTAGTTTGCTCTTGTTATATGACCAGCCCACATCCTTTTCCAGTCATATATTTCCTTGGAAATATATTTTATGCCACTTCCTGTTTGTTATTTTTGGTAATATAGCATGGCTGCAATCCAATATGCAACTCTTCATTTCCCTTTGAATTCCCTGAAATTCAATTCATGCTTATGTACCATGATGTGCAACCAAAAAGCTTTTCCAGAATCTTGGTGTTAACAAAATTGGACTTGTGTGGCAAAAAGCAGCTTGAGATAATTGAAAGTGCTGTAAAAATCTTCCAAATGTGATTCAGTCCCTTCCCCTCTAACAAATTATGGGCCCATTTCTTTTCCTATGTCTATCCAAGACTAATGGAATAACGAAAAGGGCTGACCTTTGTATGCTACAGCCTGGGTAATATGCATTCCTCATCCACTTGGATTTCCCTGTGTGTATTTATATTTCTAAATCTTTGAGTGGCTATGGATTTTTGAAGATCCCAGAGAATTGTACAGCTTGCTATAAACAGCATTATGTCAGCTACCAATAGGAACATTGAGAGCTCCTTGAGACTTCTAGGGAAGCCCTATTCCATTTGGACTTTGAAAAGGACATCCTTCATTATATTCTTTGCTGATGTTATGGCTTGTTTTATATCTCATGGTATTTCTAATTAGAAGATGATCAGACATATGTGAAGATAGGATTAACTCTCCTCGTTTATTTTTAGCTAAACAAATCAAGAATTTAAAGTACTCCTACTTGACACTAAATAAGAGAGTTGCAAGTCATTTGCTAGAGAAAGCTCATACCTTCAAAGGTCACTGGCCCCCCTCCTTGGGCAATGCTAGGCAAATTGAAAGACTGCAATTGGTTCCCATAAAGTGGGGGAGCTACAGGAAGTGCCCTTGAGAAAACTGTTTTAAAAAGGCTAGCCTAAGGACTGATTGATTCATTCTTGGTGGCAGTGAGGGGCTGGAGGAGGAGACTCTTTCCTTGGATCTTGTGGTGGTGAATGGAGTGATTCCTTCCTTTGTTCTTTGGTGAAGAGACCCTCTTTGCTCATTGGTGCTTTGGTGGGACACTCCCTTCAGCATTAGTTCTAGTGAGATTCTGGCAGTCTTAGCCTCGTGTGCACTGAAGTTCTGGGAAGATTCTTCAGCATCTCCTAGTTACTTTGGATTTCAGTTTCATAATTAGGACTTTGGATTGTGGGGAGATTTGTTTTTGGATTCCCATTTGTGGTCTGGAGACATTAGGATTAAACTCAGGGCATTGGTAGCCAGGCAGTACTTTTTTGTCTCTTTATCTACATTCTTCCACTTTCACTCTTTCCACCTCTTTGTAAATAAACTTGCTAAAAGTCATTTTGACTTAAGCTGCAATATTTTAAAATTGGTGACCACAATAATTACTTTAGAATTTTCATATTTAGCATAAAACCTAAATTTAAATTCTTACACATAATCATACTTTTTGTTCCATTTACCCAATAACCTTGGAGAATCTTAACATTTGAATGGATGGCAATTTGTTGGAGAATAATTTTTAAGGCTATCTTGTTTTATAGAGTCAATTTTTTATTTTTTGGGGAAGAAGAGGAGTAATCAATGATAAATTCAGCAGGATCTTATACTCCATCAGCTCAGTATTGACCTATCAGTTAACTGTTTTTATTCTTTACTCTTACTCCATAGGAAGGGAGTGAGGAGGGTGGGAAGAGAGCAATGCAAAAGGTACAAGCATTTATAAAGTGCCCACTGATGCACTGTACTAAGCCCTTTGTAATTATTATTTCATTTGATTCTCCCAACTATCCTGCAAGATAATTGTCATTATCCCCATTTTACAGTAAAAAAATAGAGGCAAAGTGAAGTTAAAGTGATTTGTCCAGGGTCACACAGTTCATGTCAGAATGAATTTGAACTCAGGTCTTTCTTTGTGACTATAGAACATAAGTAGTAAAAACCTTCCTGCTCCCAAATCATATTTTCACTAAGGATACTTTTAATTAAAGATCATTTTATGAACATTTCATAAAGATAGTAGAGTAGGAATATGACATGGTAGATGATAATGCCTTCTTGTTCACTTTTTTTTGGGAAGTAATATAATCCATAATAGTTTCCACCAAGTAGATGCCACCAGGGTCATTGATGTATATAATATATAGTAGAGTGGAGGAATATAGAGGCTTTCTTGCTTTCTTTTAATTTTTAAATTGAACTCCAGGATACACTGATGTGTTCATATAAACTAATATAGGATGATCAACTAGAACATCACAGTGAAATGATATTCAAGTCCACTGTTGTTGGTATGAAAATGCATGGCCATATTTATGCATCTTTTGTCTTTCCTCCTTGTAGGATACTGATGGAGTATTGAACTGGATGCTATAGGATTTGTGTTCTTATCTACAGGATCTCATAATAGTAATAGGAAACCTTTTACTTTATGGAGTCTTATTTTCTTGGTCTGTAATATGGGGATTGATTTTGGACTAGAAGATCTCTAAGTTTACTTCTAATTCTAACATCCTATAGTGTTATGACTTCATGTATAGAGCCTAGGCTATTAAGGTTATTTTAAGAGTACATAAGGCACCCTTCTATAAGCCACAACAGTGAGGGATTTGATGATGATTGTAGGCTATTACCCTTCACACATGGAGTCACACTATTATTTTATGATCCTGAGTATAGTATAGATAAGAATGGACTTAGCTATCTAAAGCTGAAGGAAATCATAATCTCCACAGCACAGCATTTGTGAAAATATCTTGTTACTTTGTACCCATACTTCCAGATACTTCTACTGGTATAGAAAGCCTCTTGATTCCAAGGAGCTCTACTAGTGCTGTTAAACTCAAAGGAATCCCTGCAGGCTGTATATTGACTTAGAAAGCACAATCTAGCATTTGTTTTATGGTATTTTTATTGTATTTTGTTAAATAGTCCCCAACTCTATTTTAATCTGGTAAAGGTTGTGTTTGAGAGGGGGCCAGCTGGCTAGATGTTTGACATCTCTTCTATGGGCTATCCGTATGTTGCTTTGTTTCTCTAAGCCTTAATTTCATCATCTGAAGACTGAGATAATAGGAACTTTACAAACCTTATAGAGTTGTTGTGAAAAAGTATTGGACAAACATGAATTAATATTATAGTTATTGAGAAATAACCTATTATAATGGAATAGAAACCTGACCTTGGGGTTGACAAGTTTGAGTTTGAGTTCTGCTTCTTACACATGACAACTATTTGACCTTGAGCAATTGCTCCAGACGTTTCCTTAAGCTTAGAAGTTGTAGATCTGCATTGGAAATGGAAATATCTTCCCTAGGAATTCTCTTTACTGGTAAAATCGTTGGTCTAGCAAAAAAAAAAGATTACTTTTTGAAAAGATACATAATGCCAAATAAAGGAATGTGAGAGTTCTAGTTCATCCCTCAGTGTTATCCTTGATTTGTCAAAATTTGGTATTTGATATACCTGAGTCTTAGGAACTAATAAGCATAACCAATAGATCTCAGTTAAAATATTTACATTTTTTTTCTATGAGAATTAAAAACAAAATCTCAATTTGAGACTTTTTTACAAGTTATCTCTCATTGATATATCAATATAATTTTCCCCCCAAGATTTCTTAGAAGATAATCTTGCATCTTGGAAAGGATCCTATTCAATAACCCTTTGATAATAAAAGTCAGGTGAGGTATAAGAGGGGAAGTATATTTGCCAAAAGTAGTCACCGTTGTTTGGAGGACATCCAACACAGGGTCTGGAATGAGGAGGTGTTCTCTGGGAATGGTGAAGTCATCTAGGTTCTCCTCTTTGCAGGAGGCATTCTTAATTGCATCAAGCCCTAAAATACTGTAAAATGTTCTGGAAGACTTCTAATTATTCAAGAGTTTGGCCTGTCTATCCACAGAGGAAAGACTAAACAGATGAAAACTACCCATTGCCTAGATTTCAAAATACATTTGAACGGATGTCATATAAATTTTATTATTTTTTTTTTTTAGAAAAAAATTTTCCATGGTTACATGATTCATGTTCTTACTTTCTCTCTCCCCACCCCCAACCTTCCATAGCCAATGTGCATTTCCACTGGTTTCTTCATTTGTCTTCGATCCAGACCTATGTCCATATTATGGATAATAATTGTTCTAGGGTGGTCATTTAGAGTTTACTTCCCAAATCATGTCTGCATCAACCCATGTGTTCAAGCAGTTGCTTTTCTTCTGTGTTTCCACTCCTGTAGTTCTTCCTCTGAATGTGAGTAGCGTTCTTTTCCATAAATCCCTCAGAATTGTCCTGGATCATTGCATTGCTGCTAGTACAGAAATCCATTACATTTGATTTTACCACAGTGTATTAGTCTCTGTGTAGAGTGTTTTCCTGGTTCTGCTTCTTTTACTCTGCATCAATTCCTGGAGGTCATTCCAGTTTACATGGAATTCCTCCAGTTTATTATTCTTTTGGTCCCAATAGTATTCCATCACCAGCATATACCACAATTTGTTCAGCCATTCCCCAATTGATGGGCATACCCTCATTTTCCAGTTTTTTTTGCCACCACAAAGACTGGCTATAAATATTTTTGTACAAGTCTTTTCCCCTATGATCTCTTTGGGGTACAAACCCAGCAATGGTATGGCTGGATGAAAGGGCAGGCAATCTTTTAGTGCTCTTTGGGCATAGTTCCAAATTGCCATCCAGAATGGTTGGATCAGTTCACAACTCCACTAGCAATGCATTAATGTCCCAATTTTGCCACATCTCCCCCAACATTCATTACTTACTCTTTCCTGCTGTCATTTTAGCCAACCTGCTAGGTGTGGGGTGATACCTCAGAGTTGTTTTGATTTGCACTTCTCTAATTATAAGAGATTTAGAACACTTTTTCATGTGCTTATTGATAGTTTTGATTTCTTTATCTGAAAATTTCCTATTCATGTCCCTTGCCCATTTATGGATTGAGGAATGGCTTGATTTTTTGTATAATTTTTTGCTATAATCTTTTGATTTCCCTTTTTGATTTGGTCTATTCTGTTTTTCATGGTTTCCTCCAATTTGCTTATCATTTTTTTGATTTTGGGGCATCTTTCTCTAATTGGGAGTTTCTGTCTTTTAACCTGTTAATTTCCTTTTGAGCTATTTCCCTCTTTTCTTGCCAAATCTCTTCCATCTTTCTCATGATCTCAGATTTAAACTCTTCAAGAGCTTGTGACCAATTTTCATTTTTTTGGGAAGGTTTGGATGTGATTACTTGCTTGTTCTCCTCTGCTGTCTGCTCTGTTGTCTGGATTTTTTCTGTGTCAAAGTTATCAAGAGTTAAAGCTTTCTTCTTCATCTTTCTTTTTGGAGATTCTTGTGAATGGCTTGCCATTATTATTATGCTGTTTTTCTTTCTCAGTCAGAAGTCTTGGTGAGGCAGGCAGGCTCTCTGTCTATCAAGCTGTGGAGCAGTTTTTGCTTGAGTCACAGAGCCTTGCGGCCCTCTCAGCTTTATCCTAGTGCCTAAGGTCTGTACTCTTTAGGTTCCTGGGGTCTAGCTGTTCTCAGGGTCAAGGCTCCTGGTGGTCCCTGTAAAAGTTGGAAAGACCTTGTACCCCCTGAAACTACACTACCCAAACTCCCTTTTGCCAAATGCCTTAAGCTTTGCGTATTGTGTGTCGGTTTTCATGGGCTATATTTAAATTGGGTTTGCATGGTCATGCCCTTCTTCTTGGCACAAGATTTGGTGTGATAAGTGGTGCTGGGGTGTGCTAAGGGAGGTTTGCAGCCACATGGGGTGAGTAGAGACTATTTCCCTGTGTTTCTCTAGCTATCTAATTTTATATTAATAAATCCTTATAAATATCATACTTTGGAGGCATTGAATATTAATTTTAGAACTTACATCCCCTTGCTTGAGGCTCTACCTGAGGCTCCGTTAACAGTCTCAGGGTGCTGCTTCCACAGTCATGCACCCCTCCACACTGGGTCCCCACCCAAGGTCCATGCCTGCACTCAAGGTCTGCATTCAAAGTCTACGTTCTTTAGACTCTTGGGTTCTTAAGTTTTGCTGCTCTCAGGAGCCAGTCCTTTGTGGTCCCAGGTAGTTGCCAAGAACTTAATGAATGCCCCAAACTTGCTCTAACTCTTGTGCGCTGGCTTTGGCATTGTAGGAAGTGTATGTTTGTGGTGGGGGGTTGCTCAGCTCATGTTTTAGTGAGAGCTATTTCACCCACTTATAGCATGGAAATGCCCAAATCCCATGTACCTTCAATGCTGCGCCCTTTTGTGGGGTCCCGTCATTCATCTGGATTTGGTTTTTGTGTCTTTTTGAGGAGTCGTGTGTAGGTGGGTTAGGAGAGATTAAGCAAGTTGCTTCTCCTCTGCAGCCATCTTAACCTGGAAGTCACTTTCAGGTATTTCTGAAGAAACAACCAGAGTAGAAAAGAAAAAAAAAAAAAAAAGGTGAGCAAATGCAACATTCAAGGGAAGCATAAAAATTTAAAAAGAAAAAACTCAAAGGACTCAAAAGAGTTAAACTAATTACATTCTTATACAAGAAGTGTTATCTAGGATGCATAAAATATCTATGATACAAGAAATATTTAAGGTACTTAAGGTAGTCAAGGGAAACAATGGGATTAAACTAATTGAATGACTACATAAAGTGATAACTAAAATCTTGGGATATCTAAGATACTTGAAGTGCCTAAAGCACCTAAATTATTTAAGACCCTGAAGATATGCAAGATACTTAATAACTTTATCACTATTAGGGCAGTAAATAGGAGCATACATTGACAGAGAGCAGGGAGTAAGTTGAATATGATGAGATGATATCCAAAAAAACCAAAAAATCAAAAATAGAGCAAGGTAGAGCAAAATCAAGAAACAAAAAAAGAGGATCACTTTGGGAAAAGAGAAAAGGAGAGAAACTTGGGAGTAAATTATCTCACATGAGGAAACATAAGAATCAATATAGAGGAGGGGAGAATGGGGGATATTAGACAATGCTTAAACCTTACTCTCATTGGAATTAGTGCAAAATGGGAATACCATCTGCATGGAGTTAGCTATAGAAATCCATCTTGCCCTATAGAGAAGTAAAAAGGGGAAGTAGAAAAAAGGGATGTGGAGAGGTGGTAGTCAGAAACAAAAATATTTGTGAACAGGGAAAGGCTAAAAGGAGAGGAAGAGAAGGATAAACAAGGGAAAAATAAGTTGGAGGGAAACATGCATGCAATTAGTAGTCATAATTATGAATGTGAATGGGATGAAGAAAAGCTATATTTGATAGACCAATGAAGAGGAAATGAAAGCATTTATTAGGAGTTATTTTTGTTCAACTAAATGCCAAAAATCTGACAATCAAATTGAAGTAGATAAATATTAAAAATATAAATTGATGAGACTAACAAAAGAAGAAATAGAATACTTAATCCATCACAGAAAAATAAATTGAACAAGCTATCAATGAATTCCCTAAGAAAAAAATCTCTAGGGCCAGATCATTCATAAGTGAATTCTACCAAACATTTAGAGAACAATCCAATACTACATAAACTATTAAAAAATAGATGAAGAAGGATCTTTATCAAATTCCTTTTATGACACAAATATGGTGTTTATACCTAAACCAGGAAGATAAATAGAAAACTACAGACCAGTCTCCTACTCGATATTGATGCAAAAAGTTTAAATAAAACACGAGCAAAGAGATTACAGCAATATATGACAAGGATCATAAACTATATCAGTATAGTTTTTATACTAATAATGCATGGATGGTTCAACAATAGGAAAACCATCAGCATAATTGACCATACCAATAACAAAACTAGAAATGCTAGCTATAACAATATGAGAAGAAAAAACTGAAGGAATTGAAGTAGACAATAAGGAAATAAAGCTATCAGTTTTCACAGATGATAAGTATACTATGATATATTCGGTGAATCAACTAAAAACTTATTGAAATAATTAACAATTTTAGCAAAGTAGGAGATAAAAAGAAAAACCCACACAAATCATCAGCATTTCTCTATACTACCAATAAAATTCAAAAGCAAGTGATATAGAGAGAAATTTCTTATAAAATAAGCACAGACAATATAAAATACCTACATATCCACCTGCCAAGACAAACCCAGGAACTATATATGATCACAACTATCAAATACTTTTTCACACAAATAGTCAGATCTAAACAATTGGAAAAACATTAATAGTTTATGAATAGGCTGCACTAATATAATAAAAATGACAATCCTACCTAAAGTAATTGATCTATTCAGTGCCATACCAATCTAAATACTCAAAGATTATTTCATAGAGCTAGAAAAAATAATAAAATTCATCTGGAAGAACAAAAAGCCAAGAATATCAAGGGAATTAATGAAAAAAATATGAAGGAAGGTAGCTGGGCTGTACCAGACCTCAAACTGTATTATAAATCTGCAACCATCAAAACAATAAGGTACTAAATAAAAATTGAAGGATGGATCAATGCAATAGATTAAGCAATTAGCAATCTAATGTTTGACAAACACAGAGATTCAAGTTTTTTGAATAAAAACTCACCAAGAAAAACTGCTGGGAAAACTGGAAAACAGCATGGCAGAAACTAGGCACATACCAATACCTCACACCATATAACAAAGTAAAGTCAAATTGGATATATAATTTAGAAATAAAAGGTGAAACCAAAAACAAATTAGAGAAGCATAGAATAGTTTACCTGTCAGATTAATAGATAAGGGAAAAATTTATGTCCAAATAAGATATAAAGAACATTATGAGATATAAAACAGACAACTTTAACTACAGTTTGCACAAACAAAACCAAAGCAACCAAGAGTAGAAGAAAAAACAACAAACTTGGAAAAAATTTTATAACAAGTGTCTCTGTCCAAGGCCTCATTTCTCAATTATATAGAGAAGTGAGTCAAATTTATAAGAATACAGAGCATTCCCTTGTTGATACAAGGATTAAAAAGATATGAACAGGCAATTCTCAGATGAAAAAATTAAAATTATTTTTAGTCATATGAAAAATGGTATAAATTACTATTAATTAGGGAAATGCAAATTAAAATAATTGAGGTAGCACCTCATACCTACCAGATTACTTAATATGACAAAAAAAGAAAAATCATAAATGTTGGAGGAGATGTGGAGATCAATTTGGACTGATGATGAAAAAGGCTACTCATTGCTATAGAAGGAACTGATGAAGTTTGAATCCGTCTTGAAGCATACCAAATTCTTAATTTTATTTCCTCTCTGAATTTTTCTCTAGGGTAAGTGATATGTGTCTTCCTTCACAACATGATAAACATGAAAATATGTATTGTATAATAATACATGTACTACCTATATTATATTACTTGCTATCTTGGGGAAGACGGGAGGGAAAGAAGAAGAATCACAAAATATCAGAAAATGATTATTGAAAAGTGTATCTACATATAATCTGGAAAAAACTTAAAAATATTTAAAAATGCAGTCTCTGCCCTCATTGAACTTACAATACAGTAGAGGAAGATAAAATATGTAGAAGAATGATGATCAGAGAAGGAAATTTTGTTCAGGTAAAAAGTGGGGATGCGGTTGGTACCTGTGAGATGAGCAATTAGTAAGATGGCTGAGGTGGATGAATGCATGGTATGTTATACTGAAGCATAGTCTGGTGTCTAGGGCCAGCAACAGATATAATGAATAAAGTGGGCTAGTTTGTCCACACTTTTAATTCTGTAGAAGAAGCAGCCTGCCCTAGTTGAGAAAGAGAGGGTATCATGGTCAATAGACTTGACTGTAAGCCTATTTCTGACATATGGTAACTGAGTGACCCTGGACAAGTAATCCAACTCCTCAGTGCCCCAGACAGCTATCCATGACAGTAAATTGAAGGCCAGTTGCCAATCAGTTTGTATTCAGAGGGAGGTTTCTTATGGACATTTCCTTACACTAATGAGATTACTAGTCCAGACCAATTTTTTTTATAGTAGTTTATCAGCTACAATGGATGAATTGACCCTTTTGATTCTACTCATTTGGTGTTGGGGAAGGGAGTATGGGATAAAATGATGAGAATACAATTAGTGAAGCCTTGTACATACTAATCTTTTTGTAGCTTTTAATTATATTTTTCTCATACTTTCCCTTAGAGAATGTTCAAAATACTTGACTAATTGAACATTCAGATCATGCATGCATAGTTCAGAGAAGAAAAAATATTTTGAATAATCAAAATATCCCAGTCATTGGAGTTGGGAATCACACATATTCAAGTTTCTTTGGAGGGTTCTGATATTCTTTGCTTTTAGTTGGCTATTCTAATTACTCTACTTTTCCTGCATATGTATAGAACCCTTATGGAAAACAATGACTTTAATTGGTTCTTGGCAAGATATTATAATTATTTGGCTAAAGTCATAACTGATGCATGATGGGATTTTTGTGGCTCTGTATCACGTATTATATGTCTCTTTTTTTTCTACTGTTTTTAGTGGCAGAACCTCATAGATTCTGAGCAGACTGAAAGTTATCCAGGAATTCATTAGGTAATTGTTTTTCTTTGTAGTATATATGTTCAATGTTATTTCCTCTCATGTAGGGATTTTGTCCCATTTTCCTTAAAAAGTACCTGCTGAAAGAGATTTGGCCTATGAAATGATTATGCTTATCTACACTCTTTTACACAAATGCCCAAGGGCTGTCTCAATTAATTAACTATGTAGGACTCTTTCTTATCCTGATCACTATGAGTCTTATATTCTTCTCAAATGCTGGTGAGAAATGACATTAATTCTGTTGCCTTGTGGGCAGAATGAATTCCCATTCCATTAAAATCACACAAACTGGTAATTTCTAAAATAAATGCCCCAAACTAGTGATAATGAACATAGTTAAATAAAATGGAAGATGAGGAGGAAATACGATAAAAGGATAAAAAGGAAATGAATATGAAGGGATGGAAGGAGAAGGAAAAAGGAAAGGCAGAATTTAAAGAATCACATAAGAGCAAGAGGGTGGCAGCAATAAAAAGAAACACTATGCTTGTGGTCATAGACTTCTGACTTACACTAAATCCAGAAGAGTATATTTTAGACTCTAATATAGCACTGGAAAAGGATGTCAAATATTTTTGGAAATGCTGTTTTTCAGAAGGAGTGAGGTCTGATTGGATACTCATTGAAGAAACAATTATTGAGAACTATGTGTGAGATACTGGGTCTACAAAGACAAAATAAAACAAAAAAGCCTCTGCCCTCACGGTGCTCATACTCTATTAGGACTTTTTTCCTCCAAGAGATTTCCTGACCCAAGCCACTAAATCATCTATATCTCAATTTGCTGATAATATATATTCTTCCTCTTCCTTTTATCTTCCTCATAGAAATACTGACTTAGCTTCATAGATTTAGAGCTGGGAGGAAATTAAGAGATCATTAAACCCACCTGCCTCATTTTGCAGATGAAGAACTGAGGCCCTGAGAGGTTATGTTAAGTATGTAAATGAAGCCCATAGCGGATGTGTAGTAAGCTCTTAATAAATGTTTGTGATTGATTGATTGCTCCAAGTCACACAAGTAATTAACGATGGAGCTAGAATTAGAACCCAGGTTCTTCATCTCCAAATTCAGTATCATGAAGGTAAATTCAAGTCTTCAAAATACTCTAATTTCCATGAAAGATGGAGAGAGCAGTGTGGGAAAGGAGATGCCATAAATAACACAGCATCCTTCTCAAAGGCAGGCACATGATTTTTAAAAATGTAAATGACTTTAAAGTCTTTATGCCAAAACCCTTTCTGCAACTAAAGCTAAGGGAAGCCAAAACTCTTAATAGGAAAACAAAGTCTAGCAAAATTTCTGGCCCGCTCAGACAATCGATGTCCAAATGATTAAATTCCAGACTTAGGTACTTGGTGGTATAGACAATACACTGGTAAAGGAAAATCAAAACTTCTATGTGGAGCCAGATTCTCTTTTTTCTTGTAGACTCTGGGTGTTTGCCAGCAAGGAAAACTGCATTAATTCTCTCAGGCCACTAGGGTGCAATAGAGTAAATTATTGCTTTGGTGTGTTGTAGGATTAAATTAAAATCTTGTAAAACTCTTCCTTTTATAGAATGGAGTGGAAATTGAGGTTTTTCTTCTGAAAAAAGAACAAAACAAAACAATTCAAACATTATACAAAAGGAAAATTGGCCAATTACCCTAAGGATTTTATTTTTAAATGATTGCATTTGAATAATTATAGTAGAAAAGGCATTCGTTATTTGCCTTTCTCCTTTCATGAATGAATCAGGATACTTAAAACTTCAATAAACAAAGATAATAAAGACTTTGTAGCATTTTTTTCTCTGCCATTTTTATTTAATAAAAAAGGTTCTCATTAGAAGGGTTTTATAAGGGGCAGTTAGATTTCTCTCTCAAATAGAGGACTAGGCCTGAAGTCAAATCTGGCATCAGATGTATCCCAGCTGTGTGAGTCTGGACAAGTCACTTAGCCCCCATTGCCTAACCCTTCTTCTACCTGGGAATCAATGCTTAGTATTGATTCTATGATATAAGGTAAGGGTTTTAAAAAAAGGGTATTACATTAATTGGGCTTTTATTTTAGTTTCCTTTTTATTTTATAGATGGAAAAATAGTCCCAACAAGACAGTGGCATGATGGGTTTCAAACCTGGCCTCCTTTATTTTATGTCAAAAACACCAAGCATTGCTTTTTATTCTTGCTTGAAAATGTCTCTGGTATAAACATTTCAATGAGGATCAGCTGTAAGTCCTGAGCACTAGCTGGAATATAGCAATGAGTGAGATGAGTGCTAACAAGAAAAAAAAACCCTGCTATTATTAAGACTATTGTCAATGCACAGATGTGTGTGTTATGTCCAAAGGGCTCCAGGGGGTCACAGATATGCTGTGTACTTGTCTCTTCCAATAGAATATTATTGATCCTTCATTTCAAAGAGGACCAGGGACATCATGGCGTGATACAAATTAGATTTAAGCGAGGCAAAGTCGCACAAACTCATCAATTTCTCTCTCTCTTCCAGAGTTATCCATGTCCAATGGCAGGAGAAAAGTCCGGATGACTCAGTGATGGCCTGGGATGCAATGGATAACTTTGGTGGCTTTGATGTCTGATCCAGCTCTATAAATATAGCACCTGCTTCAGCTACTTGATGGTCATTGCAACAAATGGTGAGTAGGGAATGTTTCATTGTTTGTCTTTGCATCACTAGGAACATAGTAATCATTTAATAAATGCTTATTAATTGATTAATACTGTTTTCCCTATTAGAACCTTGAGGGCAAAGACTGTTTTCGCCTTTCTTGGTATTCCCAACAACATTTTTAGCTCAGCCCCTGGCATATAGTAAAAGTTTAGTAAGTACTTTTTTTGATTGATTTGTTTAATTGTAGGACTTGTATGGACAATGAAGAACAAAGTAAACTCTGCATTAGGAAAATAAATGAAATGAAACGAAAATAGACTGAAGGATTTATAAAATGCTTTATAAGTAATTGTAATTGTAAAATAGATAAAACCCTTCTAAAACTACTTCATTAATGGAGTGACTAATCTTGATTTCAGAGGATGGATGTTTAAGCAAGACTTTCAGTTCTGAGTGGAAAGGTAGAGAATTCTGAGCATAGAATGAAGTATAATCTTCTTTCTTTTTGTTTCTTTGTTTCTCATGTTCTCTCTCTCTCTCTCTCTCTCTCTCTCTCTCTCTCTCTCTCTCTCTTTTAAAAACTCTTACCTTCTGCCTTAAAACTGATACTAAGTAACCATTTTAAGACAGAAGAGAGTTAAGGGCTAGGCAATAGGGATTAAATGACTTGCCTAGGGTCACACAGTTAGGACGTGTCTGAGGCCAGATTGAAGCTAGGACCTTACATCTCCAGTCCTACATCTCCAGTCTACTGAGCCTTCTAGCTGCATACACATTCTCAAACAAGGCCAATGTATTGATATGCTTTTCTCAACTATACTTATTTGTTATAAGCCTGAGCTCTATGGTAAGATAAGGTTTGGGGAGTCATTGGGAAGAAAAGATGTTATACAAAAGAAAATAACATCAATAAAGCCCCCCCCAAATAAAAACAGGATGCATGATGCATAAAATTATAGAGTTTTAGAAGAACCCTTGGAAATAATCTATTCTAATACACTCCTCCTCCCCTCTCTTTACAGATGAAGAATTTAGGCATTTATGTAGCATATCAGCTACCTAATTTTATGTAGCATGTCATATGGAGTGTCAGGCACTTTACAATATTATTTCATTTGATTTTCACAATAAGCGTTTGAGGTAGGTGCTATTATTATCCTAATTTTACTGTTGTGGAAACTGAGGCAAATAGAAGTTAAATGACTTGCCCAGAGTCACACCACTAGTAAGTGTCTGAGGCTAGATCAGGTTTTCTTGAATCCACATCTAGCCCTCTCTCCACTGTGTCACCTTGCTGTCTTTTTGTTTTACACCCTTATCTTTTGTCTTAGAATTCATACAAGTACTGGTTCCAAGGCAGAAGAGTGGTAAAGGCTAGACAACGGGGGTTAAGTGACTTCCCCAGGGTCACACAGCTAGCAAGTGTCTGAGGCTGGATTTGAATCGAGGACCTCTTCTCCCCAGGTCCAAGTCTCTATCCACTGAATCACCTAGCTGCTCCCATCTTCCATCATATTTAGTGTTGTTTGAGTTCCCTAAGCTCTTCTATCTTTTTAAAAGTGCTGCCTTTTTTTTTTAAAGAACAACAACAAAAAATCTTTTTCCAGTATTTAAAGAATTTTGAGAGGAGGGTAGTGACTTCAACAGGAAGCTCAGCCAAGTTCTGCATCTGGCCCACACACACTATTTCGAGTCTAGAGTGATTGACCCAGACATATCAGAGCCACATGTTGGAAAATTAAACTAAGATCCCCTTATCAAAGAAGCAGGATCAGCTTTAGTATGCCACAAAAATCTTAATTTTGTACAGTAGTGTGGTCTTGCCTACAGAAAGAAGCTTGTGTGACTACAGACTTTGATTTGTATAAAAACAATAATTATGATAATTTGTATTTGTATAATCATTTGAATAATAAGAATTTTTATTTTACAAATTAAAGATTCTAATCTCCCCGATATCTTTCTGTAGATAAGACCACAGAACTATGCAGAATTAAGGTTCTGTGATATGTTAAAGGTATAATGAGGTAAAATGAGCTGGAAAAGGAAATGGCACACCACTCCAGTATCTTTGCCAAGAAAACCCCAAATGGGGTCAGGAAGAATCAGCTACAAATGAGCAAAAACAACAACAGAAAAAGTATAATAATAATAATATCCACTATTATTATAATAATTATTATTGCTGTTAGGTCTGGGATGGGAAGTTCTAAGGCTTCAGAGAACATTTTTCCCAAGAGACTCAAGGACATTAGAGCTAGGCCATTTAGTGCCAGCAATAGTGAATGCTCTGGGTTACAACTTTTGAGGTGTTGCTTGTGCATTGAGTACTTATCTGTGTGTGGGGCTTAGACTGCAATCATGAACTGAAACAGGGGTATGTCAGTTTCATTTCAATTTCTTTTAAAAATATTTATGTGGCCATTCCGGGGTTAAGGGAACAAAATTATCTATTTTACATCTATAATTAATTTCTGAGAAATGGCCTGGCTTGGGATCATAGATTTAGGGCCAGAATGGACCTGAGAGGATGCGTCATTTTATAGTTCAGGCCTAGAGAAATTAAATAATTTGTCTAGGGTCATATTGCTAGTAAACAGCTAGTTGGAATAGTAGGTAGAAACATGGGCCTGGAGTGAGGAAGGTTGTTTTGAATTCAAATCCATCCTCAGACCCTTACTATCTGTATGATCCTGGGCAAGTCACTCACTTAATGTCTGTTTACCTCACTTTCCTCTTCTGTAAAATAGGGAAAATAGCAGTATCTACTTTGCAAGGCTGTTGTGAACATCAGATGAGATAATATTTGTAAAGAAATTAGCACAGCGACTGGCACATGGTAGGAAACATAGAAATGCTTATTCCCCCCTTCTCTGTGAGTGTTTGTATATATGTGTGTGTACATGTGTATATGTACATGTATTTGGACTTAGGTCTTCTAGAGATCTTGTGTCTTATTTATTATGATATATTGTACAATACTCTACTGGTCAAGGACTCAGAAAGGGCTGGATTCAAATTTTGCCTTTGCCATTTACTACTTGGACAACTAAAAGCAAATAACTTTTATAGCTTCAGACAACTTTCAGAAGAGTTCATAATCTGAGTTTTTAAATTTAGATATTTCCATCTTACTTAATGACATTTACCTTTGTTATATTGTTTTTCTTCCCAATGACACCCCAAATCCCACTGGAGATCTTCTTGGCAAAGATAGTAGAGCAGTTTGCCATTTCATTCTCCAGCTCATTTTTTTGCATATGAAGAAACTGAGGCAAACAGGGTTAACAGTCTTGCCTAGGGTCACACAGCTAATAAGTGTCTGAGGTCAGATTTGAACTCAGGAAAGTGACTTATTAAAAATTTTTTTTCTCATAACTTGATTTCAATGTAATTGGTTTCTTTAAAATCGTATCTATTTTGTTTTCCAAACCACCCAAGGTCTGTGACTCAGAAAAATTAAGAATTTCAGCCTAAAACTTAGCTATTAATTTAGAGATAGTTGGTGTGTGAGGTAAATATTTAGGGGTCCTCCATCCCAGATTTGATCCTGCGCACTCCAGGGACTCAATGTAGGAATCAGAGCTACATGTCTGATGCCTTGATGCTGCATCAGAGCTCAGCCAACATCGGCGTCCCTATTTTAGCATCTGTATACCTTTGGAGAGAGGAGATGACTTTTTGTAAAGCTAGTGTAGGAAGCAGAGAACCTTTTTCTTTCTCCAGATAGTCTCTGAATTAACTCTGTCTCTGGTGTTATATTCATAATCTGGCAAATGATGGATGCCACCTTGAATGACAGGGAAGGCAGTGGAAAATATCAAATGTTCCCAGGTGCCATGAGCCAGGGGCAAACGTTGGTTGGCCTGACAGTATAAATACCCCTGACAGCCACTTGGAAGAGGTCTTTCTCTGGGCTCTGGCAGGAATCTCTGGTCTGGGAAATCTCTGAGTGGGTGGTGAAGGGAGGCAGGGAGGTCTATGAAGAAGAGGGGGTAGGAATAACTTTGAAGCTATTTCCTGAAAGACTGTGAGAGCTAGTGCATCACTAAACACTGGTAGTGAGAAAGCTGAGAGAATAAGATCACCAACACAGCTGCATCAATAGCATTCCCTGTTCTCTGGCTTGGCTGTGGCAAAGCTGGGCCAGAGGTAGTAGAGAGAGTAAATCTCCAGCTTCCACTTGATCAATAGCCTCCAGTCCTGATTGCCAACTAGTTATAGATAATAGGTTGATTGGGTCTCCAATCCCCAATACTTGTCCTATTTATCCTATCCCTGATTTTAGATAAAGAGAGTTTAACAAATACCTTCCTGAGTGGTTTTTCTATCACGACCTTTGGGGAGGGAGTCAAATGCAGTCAGATACCAAACGTAATCCAAGGCAAATCAAAAGCCCTATTATTAATCTATTCAACCCCAGGTTGGACCTGGAAAGGTTATCCATCCATCTAACCCAGTGATTCCAGTGGGTGCTACTGCCCCCTGGTGGGTGCTGCAACGGTCCAGAGAAGCGGTGATGGCCACAGGTGCATTTATCTTTCCTATTAAAATTTAAAAAAAAAATAATTTCCAGGGGGCTAAGTAATATTTTTTCTGGAAAGGGGGCAGTAGGCCAAAAAAGTTTGGGAACCACTGACTAACCTCTCAAGGGTCCTCCCTGGGCAACTAACTGTTAGAGAGAAAGGGAAAATTATAACAACTATCAAGGGTGATTGGAGTTGGTGTTCCTCCATCATCTACAGCTGAGGAGAATACAGATAGATACATTCACATCATTGTACATCTATATCTCCTTAGGACCCCCTTTTGTTTATAATACTGGGCTTGCTCTTATTTTACCTAGCCATCTCTGACAAGTGTGGGGCTGTAAGGGAGGAACAGATTTTTACCAAAAGTTAGAAAGGCTGAAATCTATTTCTCTCTTTCTCTTTACTAATAAATGCTTAAAAATCTGGTAATATATCTCCAGATTAATTTTTTATAACAATATGGTGACCACAAAGGGATGACATGCCTTCTATTTTTTCTTTTCTTCCCTTCCTTTCCTCTTCTCCTCAGCTTTTCACAAAATTAGTTTACTAAAAAATAGAATTTTTTTTTACTTCCAAGATCCTGAGACATGACAACAGCCATTCTAAGTATTTGCTTGTTGAGATCTCAATCTTGTGTTCTTTTAAATTAGATTGTTAGACTGTGGGGAAGTAGAAAGCTTTTTAGAGAATGAGGGATCATTGTTATTTGAGTGGAGAAAAATGACTTTCCTTTTTAGTTCCATTTTTTCACCTAAAATTAGTCAGTTCTGGGGCCAGCTGGGTAGCTCAGTAGATTGAGAGCCAGGCCTAGAGACAGGAGGTCCTAGGTTCAAATCTGGCCTCAGACACTTCCCAGCTGTGTGACCCTGGGCAAGTCACTTGACCCCCATTGCCTACTCTTACCATTCTTCTGCCTTGGAGCCAGTACACAGTATTGACTCCAAGACGGAAGGTAAGGGTTTAAAAAAAAATTAGTCAGTTCTTAGGGTGGTTCATGGAGACCGCATGGTAGCTCGAGAAGGAAGTTTAAGGTAGATTTTAAAAATTGGACCTTTTTAGGAACAAATTTAAAGTTGAGTAAGATTAGAAAATGCAACTTTTTTGTTTTCTCCCTTTTGTTAATTTTTAAGTTTAGACAATGGAAAATGCTTCATGGATTCCAAAAAAGATTCCTAAAAGGATCCCCAAAGAAAGTTCATTGTATAGAGTTTTAATTTCATGGGAAGATAAGGGTATTGCCATAGAGTTGTGGATTATGAGGAAGGAAACAATTTATTTCTGTAAATCTTGATCAAACCATGTTTTCTCATGGCCTAGATATGGTTCATTAGACTATAAGGCATTAAAGTAATTAAAGATAGCTATAGGAGCAGATAATCCCAAGGAATTTTATTACTGGTTTGTCTGAGTTTTTTTCTGGAAAGTTTTACTAAACTAATCTCTACACCCTCCTGCTCCCCCCAATTTTCTGTTGAACCTCCTTCACCTTTTGTTTCTCTTCACCCAAACCCCTGCTTTATATCCTTCCAAAGGAGAGCTGACACTCAAAATGATGCTACAGCTTTCTATTCTTATCCTTCTTCTCCCCCATCCCTGACCACACCCTTCCTTCTTCTCCTGCCTCCATTGCTCCTGGGATCTGAGCCCTCTCTCTTCCCCTTCCTTCGGTTTCCCCTCCTCTTCCTCCTTCTCCAGTTCCTTCCCTCTATCCTTCCCTTCCTCCTTTGGCTCCTCCTCCTTCTGATATTTCTTCTCCTCCTGTCCCTTCCCTTTCTCATTTTCTTCCTCCTTCCCCTCCCCTTTCTTCTTTTTTCTTCTCTTCTTTCTCCCCTCTGTTCTTCTCTTCCCCTTTCCCCTCTCCCTCCTTCTGCTCCACTCCTTTTGCTTTCTGTTCTTCCTCCTCCTCCCACCCCCTAATCCACATGCCTTCTGTTCTGTCTCTACTTAGACTTCAGACTTGGTAGTAAGTACTAATGTAGTCCCAAATAAAGGCAAATTTCCTCTGACGGAAGTTCTCACACATGAGTGTAGAGGAAATTTAGTAACAATAGGAAATCATGTACCTTTTAGCTGTAGTGATATTGTTAGATAGGTAGAATATATTCCTTCCTTTGATGTTGGACCCTTACTTGTAATCAAGTGGTTTGAAAATATTTCTAAGACTTATAACGCAAGCTGGGTTGATGTAATGGATCTCTTGTATGCCTTACTTACTGAGGGAGATAGACAGACCATCCTTGTAGCTACTAATAATTCTCAAGATAAAAATGCAAAAAAATGGCCTTTAAAAGACTCAAAATGGGACATGAATATAGCTGAGGTCTATATGCAATTATATGAAGCCAGGGATGTTTTATTAAGGGGTATGAACTCTTGTTCCTCAAGACTAGAGTACTGGGCAAAATTTGAATATAGAGGAAAAAGAGGAATGTTTTTGTGATAGGATTGTAGAATTAGGAACTAGATACTTTGGGCTTGATTCCTCAAAACAGATGGATTTCCATATTATTAGAAACCATTTTGTAAATCATTCTTCCCCCAAAATTAGAGAATATTTTCATAAGAAATATCCAGAGTATGGACATAGAGCAATTGAAGAGATCAACAGTATATATTTTTGAGGGCTGTGAGAGGATAGAAAAGGAAAGAATGGGAAAGGAGGATTTGGACAGGAAAAGACAGGACAAGGGAAAAGATACAGTTATGTTAGCCCCTATCATCAAATGTAATTGAGGAAATCATGGCACCTTTGAGATAAATGGCAAGGACTCTGGCAGACAGAGAGTCAATACAATGCTATTTCTGTGGTAAGCATGGCCATGTAACTATGAATTATAGGGAGAAGAATCAGGAAAATAGGAACAGAAATTGGAGTGATAATAGTAAAAGAACCTCCAACAGAACTCATAATTCTAATGAGGTATATCATAACCCCAACCATAACAACCCTCGAAGAACCTGTAGTCAGTGAAGTCAGGGAACCCAGAAGGATGACCAGAGGAATGACTAGAGGAATGGTCAGAGCAACAAGTTTGGTAGTATAAGAGGCCTAGGAGAGAGACATCATTGACTTTTAGTTGATGATGGTCAATGTTTACAAATAATTTCAAATTATTTCTCTAGATATGGGCATGAAGCTATATTATTTCATATCACATTATAGATGGCATAGTGTCTGGATCAGGATATTATCTTTGGGATAATATGGAAAACTGATAACATGATGATCGCAATTGACCAAATTAATGAATATGCTGGCCTCCTGTGGATTAACCAGAGATTTCCTTTAACTATATGTCCTGGAAAACATCTCAGACTCGATCTGTTCAGAAACAGAATTCATTATCTTTCCTCTTAAACTTCTACCAATTTTCTCTATTTCTTCTTCCTAATAAAATCTTTTCATCTTCTTGTTAAATCTTTTTATGTTAACTTCTACAAACTTTCACTTATCCAACCATTCTCTTTACCCACTTATCTAAGATCATAGTTCAGGACTCTCATCTTTGTTCAGTCATATCTGACTCTTTATGACCCCATGGACCATAGCTATCCATGGGGTTTTCTGGGGAAGGATACTTGAGTGGTTTGCCATTTTCTTCTCCAGTGAATCCTTTTGTCAAGTAATCAGAGATTAAATGTCTTGCCCAGGGTCACAAAGCTAGGAAGTACATGAGGCCAGATTTGAACTCAGGTCTTCCTCACTCTAGGCCTAGTGCTCTTAACCACTGAGCCATAGCTGCCTCTAGCTTCTCACCAAGACTACTGCAATACTCTCTTAGTCTATTTTTTGCCTTGTTTCTCCCTAATCAAATTTGTTTTCCACACTTCTTTCAGAGTGATTTTCCTTGAGCACATATCTGATCATGTCACTTCCCTACTCAATAAATTCCAATGGTTTTCTGATACTTCTAGATAAAATATAAATTCCCATTTTAGCTTTTAAAGCTCTTTAAAAACCTGGTTCCAAACTGTCTTTCCAACTCTACTGGACATTACTTTCCCTTCTGCATTTTATGATTTAGCCAAACTGGCCTTCTCTCTGACTCATGCCTATACAGCCCTCCATCTTTACCTCTGTTTCATAGCACCCACTCTTCCTTCAAAAATCAGTGTAAGCATCACCCTCTACATGATATCATTCTACCTATCTGCCAGAGCCTTTCCTCTTGAACTACCTAGTCTTGAACTACTTTGTATTTATTTGCTTCATATTCATGCTGAAAATATTTATGTGTTCTTATTATCTCCCTCATCAGAATGGAAGCTCCTTGTAAGGAATATTTCATTCTTTATGATTTTGTAACCAGTTCCTGGCACATAGTATGCACACAAACACTTGCTAGATTGTTTTCCTTTTTTTTTGTCTTGGTTTCCCAAGTACCTAGCATAGTACCCAACACAGAAAAGATACTTAATATTTTCTCCTTTTATTGCTTTAGTACTCATCTTATTTAATGTCTCTGCAGCATCTGACATTGTTGATTACCTACTTGTTCTTGAAAAATCTCTACCTTTTTCAACTTCTCTGTTATACCTTTTCTTTCCTTTGATGGCTTCTTTTTCTCTTTTCCTATGCCCTAAATAAAAATTAATCAAGATTCTGTCCTTGTTTTTTCTCTTCTATAATTTCTCATTTGATGATTTCTTCTACTTGATATCTTCACATTTTTCTTCTATATGAATTACATATACATCTATATCTTCAATCTTGGCCTCAGTCTAAATTCTATATTCTTACTTCTATCTACCCATTTATGTTCTTCTTTGTAACATGGTGATTTGCATACATGCTATAATTTGGAAGGTCCTTCAGAGTAGAGAATATATTATTTTTCAACTTTGTTTTCTCATCTTCTAGAACAGTGTATTCTCCATAAAAAGTAGTTGATGAATGTTGAATTTGAGTCATCTTTGGTTCCTTTTTCTTCAAGATCTATAATTATTTTATCAGTCAGTAAGTACTTATTTTTTTATAGTTTATATTACCAATTACATGTAATAAATTTCCACTTAAGTTTTCCCAATTTATATGATCCAAATTGTCTCCTTCCTTCCCTTCCTCTCTCCTCCCTTAACAACCATTTATCAGGCATGCACCAAGAACCAGACAGACATTGTCCTGAGACCTAGAGACAAAAATGAAAAAAAAAAACCCAAAACAAATGGCTCTCCTCAAGGAGATCAGATTCTATGAGGAGTAATCACAGTTATTTCAAGATGATTGGCTTTCCACATCTTGTGTCCTTCTTCTCTCCATCATTGTGCTTTAAGCGTGCTAGGTTTTGTTTAAAAGGCAATAGAGAAAGAATAGCATGGGAATCAATTCTAAAAGTGTCATCCATTACTACCATAGTGATTTGGATCCTCATTACTTCTTACCTAGGCTATTACAGTAGTTTTTAAACCAGTCTTCTTATTCTAACCTTTCTCCCTCTTCAAGATATCTTACATATATTAACCAGATTGGTCTTTTTTAGAGATTATCATATCAGCCCTGTCAAAAACCTTTGATGTCAAGACTTCATAAATATAATGGTTATCATAATTCTTGCCTTCTCAGTGGGTGAGAGAGGGAGTGGAGGAAAAGAATTCATGACTGAAAATAAATAATTTCTTCTAGTTAAATGATCAGCATTTTATTTCAGGCCTTCATCACCTCTCCTATGGAAATATTCTTCTAACCACTCTCCCTTGTCTCAAGTCTTTTTCTACTTCAATCAGGCCTTCAGAGAACTATCAAAGTGATTTTTTCCAAAGTATAGATCTGACCATGTCACCCTATGACTCAATAAACTCCATTAGCTTTATCTTAGCTATAAGGTCAAGTAGAAAGTCCTTTTTTTTTTTTTTTTTTTTTTTTTTTGACACAAAGGTCCTCAAAATCTGACTCCTTCCTGCTTTTCTATTACTTCTTTCCATATATTCTACAATTTGGGCATGTTGACCTGCTTGCTATTCTTTGCTCCTTTCATTTTGCTTTGGTACTGCCAAAGAATATTTTCCCTCCTCATCTCAGTCTCTTGGAATCTTTGACTTCTTTCAAGACTCAAGTTAAATTCCACCTAGGAGGCCTTTCTCAGTCCTATCAGTTGTTATAGCCTTCTCTCAGGTTATTTTCCATGTATTCTGTATAAATCTTGTATGTAACTTAAAAAAATTAATGCAATATTTTTTATTGGAAAAATCATATTACACAGCTTTTTGAATATGTTATAACATACTTTCAAATGAACATATAAAATGAATCTATATCCTTTATGAAGAGAAAAGGTAAAATAAAATAATTCTTTTGCCATAGACAACTCACTCTGGAAAAACTATTCTATTATTCTAGTAATGCATTTCTTAGGAAAAATAGAATTCATTTTTTATTACAAATATGTAATAAATTATAACAAATGTACTTATCAAAGAGAAACAAATTCTCACATTAGCTATGCCCAAAAAAATCTGTCTCATTACCCCTGTTCCCCACCCTGTCAAACATTTTCCCCCTCCCCAAAAAGGCAGGTAAAAATGATATAGGTTGTTATGTAACTATTTTTATTTTGGTTTACTCAGTAGAATGTTTGCTCCTTGGGGACAGAGACTTCTTTTGCTTTTCTTTGTATACTCAGCACTTAGCAAATTACCTAGTATATAATTAGCACTGGATTGATTGGATAAAATGCATCCTCCTTAGCCTGCCATTCAAGTCCTTGCATGGTGGTCTGTCTGCCACATACCCTTTTAGACATCTTCCACTGTTCTTAACAAACTTTTTTCCTTACTCAAACTGAGCTACTTTCCATACCCTAAACATGTATACACTTTCACACCTTCTTTTCTTTGTTCACACAATTCACTCTCTTCCCTCTTCCCCTTCCCCCCAGCTCTTACAATGTATAAATCTCTGAGTGCTAAGTCAGCTCTTAAAAACCTAGATAAATCCATTAGATGCCCTCTGTGTGCTCTGCTGGCAATTTAAGAAAATATATGGCCTCCCATATAAATCAAGATGGAGGATTTTTAATTCTCTTAAAATATGAAAAATTCTAGACTTCACTATTCACTGCTCTGAAGGAGAAGAATTTTAGAGGCTTAGATTTTGTGATTCTGTTTATCTCTAATAGTGGCAGCTGGAAAAGTGAAATACTCATTTAGGAGTTGGGAGCTATCACAATTCTGGTTCTGCCACCAACTAGCTTTGTAAGCTTGAGCAAATTATTTAACTTCTCTATGCCTCTGTCTCCTCATTTGTAGAATAAAGGAGTTAGACTAGATGATCTGGTCTGTTCCAGCTCTTAAATTTTATAATTCCAAGTAAAGATTAAATGGAAAAAAGTTTGATTGCAATTTGGATTCAATTATGGAAAGAAGTGACCCATCTTCACTAGGATTATGCCGTGAACTGCATCCAAAAGCACTTCAAGGGTCCTTACAAATGATTTGCACATAATTTACATGAGACCAAACATCTCCGTTTTGTTCTCAGGCAATTTCCAAGTCGAAATAATGACCACCTCTTGTTTCTTACTGACCTCGTGCCTCTCATTTCCTTCTCACCTCTTCACTGTCACTAACTCATGGCCCCACACATCAGAAGTACCCAGCAGAGATAGAAGAGAGACATAGAATTCAACAAAGAGGAGCTAGAAATGGGCAGGATAATAGAGGGTGGTGGGGTGAGAGTATGAAGGGTGGGGAGTGTGTGTATGGGAATGCTTACCCTGGATTCAGTATAATTCAAATGACATAGATTTTAAGCCTGACTTTTATGCTTAAGTCCTTGGAAAAATCATGACCTTTTGGGGCCTCCATTTCTCCATCTGTCAAATGAAGAGTTTGGACTAGACGCATTCAGAGGTCCCCTTTACCTCTTAATCTATGATAAGCAGACATCATGGTTGGACCATTGTTTTGCAGGATACCAATTCCAATGAGAGAATACTACTCTGCAGGAACTGCTCCTTAGAGTGGGGAAAAAGTGTTACTTGTTTTGGCTGGGTAGGACCAATGAAGCAACAAGTCAGGAGATTGACGTTAGCCATGGATAACCTCAATTCTGAGGCCAACAAGTAGAAAGAATACTTCATAAGCTGTAGAATCCTCCTCTGCTGGGGAGTGCAGCTTGTTTGGGTTCTTAGAAAAATAGCACTGAATGGAAGTGTGACATAATCTCCTTCTTGGAAGAGGTTGGCTGGATTGTGTGCCATTTTCAGAAAGTCAGTTGACACATGAAGACTGCTTGGAAAGTTTTATATATATATATATATGTGTATATATATATATATATATACATATATATATATAATAGGTAGGAAGATATATACATATATATATATATACATATATATATATGTATATATCTTCCTACCCTTTTCTGTGAATTCTCTAAGGAAGAACAAGAGGGTAGGAAAACCCCGGCAAGAATGGGTAGATTCCATCTAATCCAGATGTACAAAGAATCAGATCTATATCCCTCTGTGACTGCAACGAGATGGAATCTTAGATCCCATCTGTGATTTAGAAGCAGAAAGTCACTCTTTGTACCAAGCTGAGAGACTAAGGAAGAACTACAATGCAGAGACTCTAAGATGCTTAATAGGTAATAGAGAAAAAAATGCATAGAAAACAGTTCTCAATGTGCTAGGGAAGCTGTGAGGAAAAATCTCAGGAAGATATTTAGAGCTTTTTAGGAGCATGGGAAAATAAAGATTTGGTAATATAGCTATCTTGAGAATAGTCATTGTAATAGTATTTAAGCTTTCCAAAATCAGATTATTTACTCCATTATAAAATTAGAAAATTGTGGAGCTGGAAGGGAACTTTGAGATCATCTAGTCTGCCCATAAAGCTGAGACTGAGTAGAAGTTACATTCCTAATATCACACAGTCTGGTAGACCAGACATGTCAAACTCTCAGCTGGACAACCCCAGAGGGAATCTTGAACCAGATTAAAAAGTGCTTGGAAAAGGCTTAACAAAATAAACAAAAATTCAATACAACATAGATAATATTAATTTGTGGTTTTCTAAGTCAACCTGTAGCCCCTAGGGCAGAGTTGGGGAAAACGTGGCACATGTGCAGAACCAACACAAGGGAGCTGCTCCATTCCCCCTCTTCTGAGTGCCTGAGAACATTTTTTGTGTGCCCTGCCCCTCTGTCCAGGTGCCCATAGCAAGGACTTCCTCCATCCACTCTCTCTCTGGTAATGTGGGGACTCACAGGCATGAATTTGCCCTCTGGGCCCTCAAACTCTGAAAAGGTTTGCCAACACTGTGGGATTCTTTCTATAGATACCACTATTGTAGATTGCCTCCTATTTTACAATACTAACATTAAATTAGTTAATGAATTTATCACTGAGTCAAAATGTATTCTGAAAGAAATTACAGGGTGTTATATTAGAAAGAGAATTTAATATGGAGTCAGAGAATCTGGTTTTAAAGTTCTGTATCTATTACTTACTTCCTGTATGACCTTTGGAAGGTCATTGTTATTTAAGCTATCTAGGCTCCAATTTTCTCATGTGCAAAATGAGTTGATCAAACTAGATTTCCATTTCAACTCTAAATCTTATAGTTCATGCCTAAATGAATTTCTTTTAAAAATTAGATCAAGAAAATTATGCTTAATGCACAAATGTATATTATATAATTTGTATAGTATGTAATTACATATATCATATAATTACATATGTAATTCATATAGCTATGCATTATTCTATATAATTATTAAATCTACTGATAATTAAGAAAATAAGTGTAATTTTCTTATATTTTATGTATGTACATGTATTTTACATATATAAAATACAAGAAAATTAAAAGTATATTATATGAAATACCAAATATAATGTAATAATATTTGAACTTAGGAAGATGAGTCTTCTTGACACTCAGCCTGGCATTCTATTTATTATAAGCAATTAATGAAAGACCAATTAAAGCGCAAAAGACCAAAAACTAACCCTTATACCTCTGCATAATGATTTAGCTAATTCCCCAATCATTGTTGAAGAAAATAGATCAGTTAAAAAATACCAGATGATCTGTTCCATTTTGTATCAATTTATTATCCTCTTTCCAAATTTCTTTAGAAATGCTCTCAGGATAACTTAGGTTAGATTTCATAGTAAATTTGCTGCTTATTCAAGGCTAATGGTTTAAGTGGAAGGAATATTCAATTTGGAATCAGACATTCCATTTTCAAATTCTACCTGTTATATTAGCTGCATAACCATAGGCAAAACATTTCATCCCCATAAGCCCGAGTTTCCTAATTTATAAAATGATATCAAAATAACTGTACTTTATAACTACATTTATAAAATAGTGATAATCACACTTGTATGTTAAATTAGGGATATGTTAGAGAAAATGCACTATGACTTCAAGCTTTATATAAATGTAAATTAATCATAATAGGGACAGCTAGGTGGTACAGTAAAAAAAGGGCCAGACCTGGAGTTAGGACAACTGATCTTTCTGAGTAAAAATCTAGTCTTAATCACTTACAAGCTGTGTGACCATGGGCAAGTCACTTAACCTCATTTGCTTTAATTTCCTAATCTGTAAAGTAAGCTATGGAAAGAAATGGCCAAAAAACTCTCAATATCTTTGCCAAGAAAACCCCAAATGGGGTTGTAAAGAGGTGGATATAACTGAAAAATAACTGAAGAACAACAATAAATTATATCATAATGGGCACTTCATAAATATTTATCAAGTGGATGAATACAATTAATTATGAAGGGGAGTGTGACAATGTGAGCATGACTGAGCTAATTAACTATGCACTATTTAAACAAAAAACATCCAAATGAGTTTCTTTATTAAAATATAGGAAGGAAAACACTTTATGTTCTAGACAGCAGGAAAGTATAATCTAGAAAGATTGAGAACTCTTAGAGCGGTGGTCTTCCCTTAATACAGTTACCACTTGGACATTTTTTACCTCCTTGTCTTCTGTTAACCTCCTCAATGATTTTAGATGGCCTGGGCTCAATTCTCAATTTCTGCTGGCAGACAGAGTAAGAGATGGGGCCATATACCATAGACACACAGATACTCTTGGCCCCCAACTACTCTACATGTAGTTAATTAACAGCATACTGTATTCATTGTCGATGAGGGACAAGCTTTTTGAATTAAAGACAAGAATGTAGAAGGTCATAGAATGAGCAGTACTGAATTCTGGAATCAGGAAAACCTGTGTCTGAATGCCTGTACCAATATTTATTAGGCATGTGAGCTTGGGCAAATCACTTCAACTCTCTGAACCTCAGTTTCAAAAATGATGAAATATTGTTTTCACTACCTACCAGACAAAGTTGTTGTGAGAAAAGTGCCTTAAAAGCTGTCAAGGGCCATAGAAATATGAACCCATTCTTATCTGAATGAAGAAGCATTTTGAGTTTTATTCCTCAATGACCATGAGTTTCAACAAATAATCAGAGGGACATGTAAAATGGGAAGGTCTTCGATATAGCTCAACTCATAACTCATCAGTGTCTAGTGGTTTAAAGTGGGAATCCAGAGTTTATAAAAGATTTAAAAGAAAGCAACATCTAAACAAGGGAGTATACCATGAGTGTTACAGCTTGTTCCAACTTGCAGGCATGTTGTCACGTCTGGATCATCTGTAGCCCATTGATGACTGTGTGAGATTCAGGCCATAAGTAATGCAATAGTCTAGACAGAAGGTGACAAACATGTTGACCTTTTGGAAGACTGATTTTTTTTACAAGAAACATTTCTAGTTTTCAGTTCTAGATGGGAGTCCAGGGACAAAGAACTGGCCTCATAATTTCATCATCTGTGAATTTAACCAGCCTTATATGTTTACTCCACCCAAGGCAGGATGTTAAAGAGCATTATTAGAATCATATGATTTTAAGCTGAAAGAGACTTTAAAGATCATCCAGCTCTATGTTTTTATTTTACAGATGAGGAAACTGAGGCCCAGAGAGTTTAAGGACTTTGATTAGTTGTGCTTTTATCATCTATTAATTAGCACTTGATATTCAAACCCTGACCTTTGGATTCCAAATACCATGTTCTTTTCATTATGTCATATTGCTCCTTGGAAAGGGACATGTCTGTTTAGAAGGTGATGGTGATGAACATAGGATTGCAGACTTAGACTTGGAAGGGACCTCAGAAACCATAAAGTCCAACCTGTTCATTTTTAGGATGAGGAAACCATGGCCTAGGGAGGGTAAATGACTTGTCCAAAGTTATAAGGCACTAAATGACTAATAGTGTTAGGATGTATTCTTTCAGGTTTCCTAAGATGTTTAGATTTGTGCTTAAAGGTGGGTCTAGGACTATAGACTTAGAGCTGGAAAATATCTTAGAAGTGTGAAAGGAAATTCTTGGTTCTCTTTGAGTTTACACTTGTGAAAAGGGAATCCTTTGTTCTCTTTGCCTAAGTTGAAGTTAAAACTTTGGCAATAACTTAAGTACCCATACTTAGTACCTCACTAGATTGTGAGGACAAGATTAATTCCATTTTGCCTACCTTTTGATTGAATCAACACAAGCCTGAACTAGGTGGAGGAGCTCACAAACCACTTAGTGAGTTCACACTTTACTTGATGCTAGGTGAGAACAAGCCAGAAACTTAAAGAGTTGCACACTCATAAAGGTGTGGTTCCAAAGGTGAGAACTCAGTTTGGAAACTGTGATTGGCCCCCGTGAAAAGGGGCAGGGACAGGAAACCACCATAAAAGCCATGAAAATCCCTGAGGAATCAATCTGGCAAAGGTGACTCTAGTCAAGAGTGTCTCCTGGAGATGATCTTTGAGGGAACTTCTCTGGAGACCATGGCTTAGACTGGGGCTTGGATCAAGGCATCAACCTTGGATTGTGACTTCTGGATTACCTAGTTGGGCGAGTGAAAAGGGCTGGCTACTTTCCTAGTTTCCTAAGAGACTAGCTTCTATCTTGGAGGAGGCTGGTAGTTACTCACTACTGGCCCTCCTGACTGAGGACTAGTATAGGTATTTTCTCTAACCTCTCTCACATTTCTCTACCTTATTGTTTCCCATTCTATTTTTGTAAATAAACTTCTGATTTGAGATATGATAACTCTGGCCAACCATGTTATTTCACATAATTTAAGTCCAACCACTAAATTTAAATCTTACAGAAGTCATTTGTTCAAATATCTTCATTTTATAAATGAGAAACAAAAGCCTATAAAAGTGATTAGAGTGGGGGCAGCTAGGTGGCTAAGTAGATTAAGAACCAGGCCTACAGATGGGAGGTCCTGGGTTCAAATTTGACCTCAGACACTTCCTAGCTGTGTGACCCTGGGTTTGTCACTTAATCCTCATTGCCTATCTCTTACTGCTCTTCTGCCTGGAAATAGTACACAGTATTGATTCTAAGATAGAAGGTAAGGATTTTTAAGTGACAAGTTATTTATGGTAGTAAGGGGAAGAGATAGGATTTGAACTGAGAACTTCTAATTCCAAATCTAAATAATCTTCCCATGAATTTCTTTAAAAAATATACTTGCCCTCTGTCTTAGAATCCATCCTAAGTATTGGTTCTAAAGCAGAATTGTGGCAAGGTCTAGGCAAGCAACTGAGGCTAAGTGAATCAAACAACTAGGAAGTGTCTGAGGCTGTATTTGAATACAGGATCTCTCTTCCCCAATCCTGGCTCTCTATCCACTGAGCCACCTAATGGTCCCTCTTCTCATGTATTTTTGTGGAGGGTATTAATATTAAGGAATATTTTAGGAAATCAGGTTCATTTTGACTTAAGGAACATTCTCTTCAAGGAATGACTCAAGATACCAAAAAGATTCTGTTAGGCACACTGATGTCTGTCTAAAACTTAAGAGTCTTAGAGAGTCACCTGAGACATTAAGATCTTAGACAATTTGTCTATGGTCACACACATAGTATATATCAGAAGCAAGTGTTGAATTAGGTCTTCCTGACTCCAAGACTGGCTTCCTATGCCAGGCTTCCTCTAATAAGGCAGATATTAAGATGATATGACTTAGCTTTTTAGATCATAACAAGAATTTTATGCTTGTTAAAATACAATGTATCCATTTCCTAGTTGTATGACCCTGGGCAAGTCACTTAGCTCCCATTGCTTAGCCCTTAGTGTTCTTCTGCCTTGGAACCAATACACAGTATTCATTCTAAGATGGAACGTAAGGGTTTAAAAAGAAAAAAAAGATGAATTGTCATCTTAGTCTGATTTAAGGTGATGAAGTCAGTGATCATCCCCAAAAAAGAGCAATATCTACTTAGTTTTAAGGGAAAAAGGAGCATATTTAAGATAATTTTAGGTATGGAAGTGGTAGGTACATATCTAAATTCCATTCAAAGATATGACATGGGATTAAGTATCCCTTTTGGGTGACTCCTAGAGGCAGAGGAGAAACTAATTTGAGTAGCTGGTCTTAAGATGCCTTTGAGGACACTCTGGCAAATTTTTTCTTCTAAGTTTCCTTGTTGAAATCTTAAAATATCTAAAAGTACATGAAGTAAACAATGTCTTTCCTTATGCCCTCAAGCCCAAAACATTTACAAGGAACATTTTTTTTTGGTTTGCATCAATTTAGCAATGTGCTGTCTGCATTTATTTTCTAATTCACAACTTTAAAATCCAGAATTTATATGGTAGATGAAGTTTATATAAAAAAACCACCATTTAAAAACTAACCTCAGTCATCCTCAAATCTTTCCTTCCTTCTTTCTTTCCTTCCTCCCTCCCACTCTCCCTCCCTCCCTTCCTTCCTTCCTTCCTCCCTTCCTTCCTTCCTTCCTTCCTTCCTTCCTTCCTTCCTTCCTTCCNNNNTCCTTCCTTCCTTCCTTCCTTCCTTCCTTCCTTCCTTCCTTCCTTCCTTCCTTCCTTCCTTTCCTCCTCCTTCTCCTCCTCCTCCTCTTACACTTTTCCTTCTCCTCTTTCTTTTGGTTTGTCTTTTATTCTAATGTTGCTTAATCAAACAAGAGAAAAAAACAAGAAAATACTGTTACAAATTAGATACATGGTTCTTTGGCTTTTGTGTCAGGGTTCAGTCTACTTTGGCTGTACATTTCTAGAATTTTCATCTCTGCATTAGAGAACTTGGGAGTTAGCATCACATTATCATAGTCAAATTCTTCATCAAGTGAGAAAGGCTGAACTTTGTTCTCAGATACCTCCTCCACTTGCCTGTATGTGGGTTGTTCTGTTGGCCAGGCTTTTGGTTCAGGGTGACAATGCTGGTTAAAAGAAGGCATATAGCCTGAGGCAGAGAAAGATAGTTCCTCTTCTGCCTCTCCTGGAAGTAATAGCATCTCTGGGATCAACTCATAGTCAGTTTCTTCATTCATGTCAAAATCTTCCAGATCTAGGAAATTGTCTATCTTTACCTTTCTTGCCTGATTGAGGTCATCTTGAATGGAAATACCAACTTTCTGGCCTTCATCAATCATGATCTGCTCTTCCTCTAGAGGTTGTGATGCAAAACTGAGAGTGAGGTCCATATTCCTGATGTGCTGATCATGAGGAGACACTGCATTAGCAAAAATGTTTCCCGAAGAGTCCTTTCCACGTGTTTGGCTTTTAATTATTTCATGATCTTTTGAAAGATGAGTGAAACTGTTCACAAATTCTTCATATGTCTGTTTGGGGCAATTAATAAACTGATCCAAAGCTTGTTCAGTTAACTGGTCTTCATTCATCATCCCCAATCTCAATAACTGAACAGACATGTTTTTGAACAGCTTATTCATCTTTTTTATTTGTAACTTATGCCACTGTTCTGAGTCCCCCTTTCATTCTGTGCTCTTCATCTTGAGCAGAAAACAGCTCAGGCTTTCTTCTCTCCAGAAGCAAGAGGAGACCTGAACTGCAAGTTATCTCTACATCCTTGACCCCTCTAATCATTTCTTCAAGGAAAGTGTTATTATAGGCTTTTGCTTTTAACAAGTGGTGATGAGAGCTTAGAAGCCTCCACAAAAGTTCTACTCATTATGTCATGGCAGTGACTCTAGTTCTCAAAGGCTATGCCAGAACATGGTGAATTCTTTTTGGTTCTACCATATTGGAAAGAATGAGGATGAGTGCCTAGAGACAGATTTGAGTTTGTTGTCTCAAGACCCTGTCTAAATACGGAGAAGCTCATCACCAGAAGGCTTATCACCTCTTTTCATGTCTTTGTCTATGGCAAGTCATGAATCAGAAACATACAAAATGGTCCTCAGTACTGTGTGGCTCCCTTCCACTTTTATAGTGAGTGGTAGAAAAGGGTGCAAGTGTTGCTAAGAATCAAAGTTTTTAGGTCACCTATGAACATTAACCTAAATGATATTGGAGTCAGAAGACTTCCTTTTAAATCTTGCCTTTGATTCTTTCTATATATATATATTAATTTTTAATTAAAAATTGCATTTGTTTTCAGGTATCTATCTCCCTCTTTCCTTTCCCTCCCCACACAGAAGCCATCATTTGACAAGAAATATATGTATATATAAAACTCTATCTTGCTAGTTTCTGTTTATCAGTTCTTTCTCTGGAGCTAGACATATATGTTATTCTCCAAACAATATTTCTGTTGTTGTATATAATGTTTTCTTGGTTCTGTTTGATTATTCATAATTTAATGTAGGTCTTTCCATTTTAAAAAATTAATGTCCACGTTTGTCATTTCTTACAGCCCCAGTACTGTAAAAGGGAATTCTTTGTTCTCTTTGAGTTTATATTTGTGAAAGGGAATCCTTTATTCTCTTTGCCTAGTAGGAGCTAATAAAGGTTGTTAACAATAACTTAAGTATCCCTACTTAGTACCTCTCTAGATTGTGAAGACAGGATTAGCTCTCCTTTATCTACCTTTTGATTGAATCAACAAAAGCTTAAACGAGGTGGAGGAGCTTGCAAACCACTTAGAGAATTCATATCCGCAGAAACTCAATCAGTCAGGAATCTGTGAACCCTTTTGATGAGTATTCACCCCTCCAGAAGATGAGAACTGCCCCTGGGCAGTGCTAGATAATTTGGAAGCTGTGATTAGCCCCTGTGAAAAGGGGAAGGGACAAGAAGCCTCTATAAAAGACCCTGAATTTCTGGGGCTAAAAAAAATCAACTCCAAGAAAGAAGTCAGCTTCAAGAAGAAGGTTCGGCTCAAGGAAGAAAGTTGGCATCAGGAGTCACCTTCAGCTCAAGTCATTGTCTTGACCTGCCTCTCAGAGGGAACTTGGGTGAGTGGATAGCTGGCTTTCCCTTCTTGTCATCTGGAGAGAGTTTAATTCCTGTTGAAGGTCAACAAGTCCTGGCTGAGTTGAGCACCAGAATAATATTTAGGTATAGGCTAATGTCTTCTATACCCTTTTGTATTTCTCTACTTTCACTCTTTCTACCTCTTTTGTAAATAAACATTATTAAAAGTCACTTTGACTATGATCAATAATACTTTGAATTGGCAACCGCTATTATTATTTATAATTTTCATATATTCTAGTCCAATGATTCCCAAAGTGGATGCCACCACCCCCTGGTGGGTGCTGCAGCAATCCAGGGGTAGTGGTGATGGCCACGGGTGCATTTGGGGGGAGGTGAATAACTGTAAGGGGGCGGTGATAGTATGTGACAGGGTATTTTTTCTGAAAAGGGTGTGGTAGGCCAAAAAAAGTTTGGGAACCACTGTTGTAGTCAAACCAATAATTTTTAATCCTTACAGTAGTATTCCATCACAATTATATGCCATGGAGCAACTAAATGTATATAACTCAAGGGATACAGAGTCAGGCCTGGAGAAAGGAGGTCCTGGGTTTAAATATGACCTCAGATACTTCCTAGGTATGTGACTCTGGGCAAATCACTTAAACCTCCCCCCACCCTTTGCCTAATTCTTACTTCTTTTCTGCCTTGGAACCAATTCTAAGACAGAAAGTCAGGTTTAAAAACAAAACAGTCTTATGCCACAACTTGTTTAGCCCAATTTCTGGGCATCCCCTCAATTTGCAGTTCTTTGCCACTATAAAGAGAGCTGATTTAAATATTTTAGAATATATGGGGTATTTTCCTTTTTTTTTCTGATCACTTTCAGAAACAGATCTAATAGTGGTATTGCTGGGTCAAAGGTTATACATGTGACCTTGGGAAAGCTACTTAGTTTTCCTAGACTTTCTTGAATTCCTTCATTATAAAATGAGCTATTTGGACAACATCAAGGATTCCCTTAAAAAAATAACCCTTACCTTCAGTCTTAGAATCATTTTTATGTATTGGTTCTAAGGCAGAAGAGTGGGAAGGGCTAGGCAATGGGAGTTAATCTGAGGCCGGATATGAACCTAGGACCTTCTATTTCTAGGCCTGGATCTCAATTCACTGAGCCACCTAGCTGCCCCTTTAGCTCAGGGATTCTTTTCCTGGAGCTGTGGACTTGCTTTTAAAATTATTTTGATAACTATATTTCAATATAATTGATTTCTTTAAAAATTCTGTGCATTTTATTTTATGTATTTAAAAATATTTTTCAGAGAAGAGGTGTATAGCATTCACCAGTCTGCCAAGGGGTCCATGGCATAAAAAAGATTAAGAACCTTTTGAGGTCCTTGTCAGTTCTAGATCCCTGATCCCATAACTCTTTAAATGCAACATTTATGTTTTGTCACCAAGGGTGGAATTCCTCCTTATTTGGAGGAAGTAAATCATATTAATATTACTTTTCTTACTATAAATGAAATCCTGTGCTATAAGGACAATGAAGCTAAGTGTGGGGGAGACTCACAGATTCCCTTTGGACAATAACAATAGCTAATATTTATAGAACACTTTAAGATTCAAAAAAAGTTTTACATATATTAACTCATTTCAACCTTGCAACAACTCTGTGAAGTAGGGGCTGTTACTAGGAAGGAAAGAAACAATTATTTGTTAAATGCTTACTATATATCAGGCACTTACTATATATCATCACTCTGTGATGGTAACAAAGGGTCAATCTGGGACTTTCCACAAGATGAAGATGCCAGGAGAAACCTATATAGGGGAAAAAAATGATAGGCTTTGTAGATAGATGTTTCATGTTGAGAATGACAGAAAGCTAGTTATATGTTCCAGAGTGAGGAGAACTCTGATTCTGAGGGAAGTTCCAAGATGAGAAAGGCATGACTTAAAGGTTCAGAAGCCAGCAACAGGGCTAGGAGTGGAATAAAGGCTGAGCCTTTATGTAAAATGGAGTTTCCAAGAAGAATTCACCAGTGGCTGAAGGGAGCAGATTTTTGTAAGAGGGGAAACTAGATATTTAAGGTATGGTTGCCAGGAATCTGATTAGCTCGATTCCAAATTTAAAATAGATCCAAGTCAGGATGGCTTTATGGAAGTTTATTCACAATTAGGAAGGTTGAAGGTAGGGAGAGAGAGAGAGAGAGAGAGAGAGAGAGAGAGAGAGAGAGAGAGAGAGAGAGAGAGAGAGAGAGA